>NC_140963.1:113178333-113305833 GCF_056783735.1 Eptatretus burgeri | reverse complement strand
TATGGGACACCTTGTCTCTGCTGACGGCTTCGAGGCAGACCGGGAAAAGGTCCAAGCAATCGCGGATATGCCAACACCCACAAGCAAGGCTGATTTACAGCGTGTGCTGGGTGTAATCAACTACTTATCGTGTTTCATTCCTGACATGTTGGTAATCACAACCTTGCTTCAGCATTTGCTCAAGAAAGATTCACATTGGCAATGGCAGCCAGAGCAGGCAGCAGTATTCAATAAGCTAAAACAAGCCATATCTGCGCCGGTGCTAAAATTATTTGACCCGTTAAGACCATCTGTTGTGCAAGCTGACGCATAATCAACCGGCTTGGGAGCCTGTCTGCTGCAGGATGGCTGGCCGGTCGCAAATGCATCTCGTTCATTGTCTGCTGTGGAAGAGAAATATGCCAAAATTTAGAAATAGATGTTCGGGGTGATATTAACCATGGAGAAGTTTCACCACTATGTCCGCAGATTCAAGACTGAGATGCAGACCGACCATCAACCTCTCATCGCAATTGTCAAGAAACCACTGTACAGAGCTTCGCCAAGGCTTCAGTTGATGCTACTTCGACTTATGCATTATGACATGTCTGTAAAATACGTTTCTGGGAAGCTACTGTACATTCCAGACACTTTGTCAAGGGCACCAAGCGGCTCTGTCCTGATGTACGTCACCATTGTCGAGGACATGCAGTTGAGGGTGCATCAGCTCATGACCCATCTGCAAGTCAGCCAGAGCAAGCTGGACCTGTTGTGTGGTGTCACTGCAGATGACAACGATTTACAATTACTGGCTGGATACTTTCTGAACGACTGGCCAATGCACCAGACCAACCTTCCCATGTCCATCAGACCTTTCTGGAATCTCAGGGATGAGCTACACATGGCAAATGACATGGTTTTTGTTGGTGAGTGTTTGGTAATTCCTGCCACACACCGGTCTGACATTCTGCGGCAAATACACGAAGACCATTTTGGGCAGGAGAAATGTAAAGCCAGGGCACGCCAAATGGTCTTTTGGCCTAGTATCACCTCAGATGTATAAAGGCTGGTTGCCAAGCGCTCAAAGTGTGCCAAGTTCAGACCAGCCAACATTAAAGAGCCACTTTTTCCACGTGATCCTCCCCTGGGCCGTGGCAGAAAGTGGGAGCACACATTTTCCACTTCGCTGGAAAGCATTTCCTCCTGATCGTGGATTATTTCTCAAAGTATCTTGAGGTCATAAGCATTTGTGGGCTCACTGCAAAGCACGTTATTGAAGCTCTGAAGTCCGTGTTCGCCAGACAGGGCACACCCAAGGAATTATTTATGGACAACATGCCATTTGCCAATCCTGAGCTGAGGAAATTCGCCCAGGAATGGGGGTTCAAGGTTATGACCTCCAGCCCTACATATCCTCAATCTCATGGACAATCTGAGCGTGCAGTACAGACTATCAAGCAAGGGCTCAGAAAAGCCGCCGAGGGTGGTCACGATAACCAATTGATGTTACGATCCTACCGGAACACACCACTGGCAGGTCTTCCATACTCTCCAACACAGCTACTGATATGCAGGAGGCTCAGAAATCAATTGCCATGGAGTGACCGGGCTCTGGAACCACAAGTTCCAGTTGATGTTCGGCGTTTGTTGGTGCAGCAACAGCAACGTGCTAAACATTTCTATGACCGGGGTGCTAAAGAGCTAATGCTATTATTACTGGGAGACAGCATTCGTGTACAGCGTAACAAGACCTGGGAACCAGTGGTCATTACGGCTAAACACCAAACACCACGTTCCTACGTCATCACCACCCCAGAGGGGCATGTGTACTGGCGAAACCGTAAGCATCTCCGCAGCATGGATGAGGCTCCTTCGCCCGATGCTACACCGCCGGAGGAATTTCAACAAGAGGAGACCATTTCGCTCCAGGAGTTTTTCACAACAGAAACACAGCAGCACGCTCCAACACACTGTACTTCACCACACTCCCGACGCTCTTCTCACATCTCGAAACGTCCAGAGCGTTTCAAAGACTATGTGATGATTGATGATTGATTTCCATAGCTAATTTGGATGCTGATGATTTTGTTTTTTGTTTGTTGTCGTTTTCATGCCTGGGGTAATATCCGACAGTGATATACCATTTATCCGAAATATCCATTTCAATGGTGATTCATATGTGTATTGGAGGGGATGGATGTTGTGGGTGTTGCTACTAGATCTTGTAGATCTGGAATTACCGGAACTCTATGTCATTTCCCTTCTGGGATTATTTAATTATTAAAGCCGTTGCTTTGATCCTGTGTTCGACCATTACATTGAGGAAAGAAAAAAGGAACATTTTGATTACAACTCAAACGAGGTAATGCACGTTTTGTCCTCAGCGATCGCGGAAACTGTAATATACACCGCCCAATAAAGGTACGTCAATTCTCATATTTTGCAGGAGAAAGAAAACAGTGATATTTCATGAAAAAATAAAAATTTAAACTTTGTAGGACGTCAAACAGTTACTTTTTGTCTGCGAGACAATGACGTTTCCCTTACCACAATTTGCAACGGCTGTTGCAAGCAAAAATATCCCATGTTTGCATCCATGCGAAGTGTGAAAATAGACGTCCGTACACATGACGTCATCACGCAGCGATGTCTGCAATAACAGGAATGCACTAATAATTGGAGCCTTTTTTATAACATAGTAAAACTCATGGAAAAATGATATGATAGAAGATAGAGGATAGAAAGTTTATTTGCTGATTACGATGAGAGGGAGAAGAATAGGTGAACAAGAGTAGGATATATGCAAACATAGCAGTTTTTTGTGCCAGGTGTCTCACTGTCGCCTAATCTAATATACTAGTGCGTGGCCGTCCGTGCAAAAATAAAAAAAAAACTTTCAAACAAATACACAGGCCGTTCCTTCACTCTCGTAAACGACGACTGGATTGGGGCATTGTGCTTATCTATAAATGTGCATAAGAAATCGCGAAATTATTAGAATACAGTAAGTCATCACTATCCGGAAGTCCGTACGTTGTAACCCGTAATGGGGAACGCGCTCTAACTTGGCCATAACTTGGGAACCACTTGTCCCATTAATTTCAAACCTTGAAAAGGCAAACAAACAGAGATTGCTGGAATTATAGATAGATAGATAGAAGATAGATAGATACTGTGGGTGCAAAATGCCAAGCAACGTGTCCTGTCATTGGTAACTGAGGATCTCTTCCCCAACGGCCACGCCTACGCAGCAACGTGTCCTGTCATTGGTAACTGAGGATCTCTTCCCCAACGGCCACGCCTACGCAGCAACGTGCCCTGTCATTGGTTTGGTAAATAAATGGCCATAACTTGGGAACCACTTGTCCAATTAATATCAAACCTTGAAAAGGCACATACTCAGGTCCCCAGCAATATACCTGGCAAGTTTCAATTAGATCGGACCAGTGGTTGTCGAGAAACAGCGGTCACAGACAGACAGACACACACAGACACACAGAGATTGCTGGAATTATAGATAGATAAAACTGAGTTCGTGTCTGTGGGTGGATGTGTTGGTCTGAACAAGGTACGTTTTCATTATAACGAAAATACTCACGTACTGTATGCTGTTGAGCTGTCCAGTGGTGTGTTCAGTTACCAAGCAGCTATTTAGTGCTTGCCAAGCCAGCCGTTCCTTAACGGTTTCCAATGGAGTGCTTGTTTGAGTGCTTAAGCCACTTGGCAAGCGCTCTACACGAAACTTGGTAACTGAACACACCCCAGATTCATGACATGGCAATGAGGATAAACATCTTTAGCATCATTATTTATTTTGTCCCTCAAGGGGTGGGGTGGGAAGACAGTCCCAGTGTTGCCCAGCAAAGCCGGGTACCCTTGCTAATATATTGTATAGAAAGGGACAGAAAAAAAAAAAGGTTCGACCTGCTCCCTGCACATACGGGGGTGAGTCCTGACTTGGTGTGCCTCACGTTTCCTCCAGTCACGCACCACAACCACGCCATTCTGAGTTGAAACCAAAAACCCGAAACAGATGCACAGTGCCAGAGCAACCCTCTCAAAAGACCAACTTGGGGAAGCTGTCCCAAAAAATGAACCAACCAAAGACAACAAACTGAACATGCCAGCACAGCATACCTGGCTTTCTACTCCCTAATCGGGAAGGCGTGTTTTACAGCCATTGGATGCTTATTGGCCAGGTGGAGGTTGGTGGGACTCCCACCTTCAGAGAGACTCATGGTTTCCAAGATGCAGATCTCCCACTTAGGCCACATGGTTTTTGCCGCCCCTTCAGTTGCTCGAGTTGTGTGAATTATTGACACAGCTTAATATAAATTTACACAGACAGATTACATTGGGGGAATGCTACAGAATAAACCAAAGGGGGGTGGGGTAGAGGGAGGTTGTGAGCTGGAATGGGGTTAGACGCAAACACCTGGGGTAAGGGTCTTATCCGTAACGATATATTCATGGCTCAAGCTACTAATATGTGTATACTGTACTCATTTTTTTTAAATGAAAGACTCCAGAGCATTTCATATCTTTTGTATCTGGGAAGATTGGTTTGGTAGCATTATTGTACCTACCTATTTAAGATGCAGGGAGATCCATTGCTACCCTCATCTAATAGAGGGATCAAATTAATGGAACAAGCCTTCAAAGTATTTAACAAGAAAAAAGCAATCAGATTGCAAACCCTCACCAGGACTTCTTTTGAGTGGTGCATTTTTATAGTTTTTAGGGTAAATCCAATATGGCTGGCAAACCATGTGATCTTTGACATCATATGTGTGACCCTTTTGTTCCTCATGGATAGGCGGTCATACGTATAAAGTTTCTCCTCGGTCTGTTCAGCCACTTCAGAGAAGAAGATTTTTGAAGGTTTTTTAATTTTTTTTTTTTTTTTTTACAATATGGCTGCTAAATCACATGACTGATGATGTCATGGATTTTTTTTTCTGTGGACCATTTTATCCCGAGATGACACTCAAAATTTTTCACACTGATCGGATGTGGCATTCCACATATGCAATTATGTCATAACGAAGGTATCCATGACATCTTAAAAAAAAATCACACTCATTCCCCATGAGGAGTACTTGAAGAGTGCAAAGTTTCAATTTTTCCTTTGTGCAGTTTCAGGGATCCAAAGTTTTTCTGTTTTTCCAATATGGCTGCTACACCACATGACCCATGACATCATAATTATCATGAGAACATTCTGCATGAATAGTCGCACCAATAGTGAAAATTTCGTCTCAATCCGACAAGTGGTTGTGGCGAGAGAAAAAACACGACAGTTCTGTGCAGACAGACAAACAAACGGACCCAAATGCAATACCCTCTCCTTTGGTGAGGGTAAAAATGTGATTTTTAAGGGATTAAGGGAATTTGAGAGATTAAAGAGATTGAGAGATTGAGAGATCAAAGGGCGGAGGAGCTCCTTGTGAGCCAACGGCCATCCATATCTAGTGCCCAACTGTGTCTGCGGACGTCCTCCTGCAGTTGGGTTACTTCTTATTAGGAGGTTGGTGGCAGGATTTGCACTCCGGCCACCGTAAAACGCTTCATTCCGCAAAACGCAAAAACGCAAAAAAATCTGAAAACCCACTCCGTGAGTACTCTCCTGTGCAGCTTCCCTTCGCAGGGCAGCTCACCGGATGACAGGATTGGGGCAAAGCCTTCGGGACCCCCAATCTTTGATAGGAGGGAAACCACGGGGTAACATCCCTGGGTCAGATTGCGGGAGAGTGTGTCGGACTGGTGCTGAGGTGTCGTCCACCAGACGGCGGTCTCCTTGGGTTAACCTGAGGCGGTCCCTTCGGGTGGGTGCCTGGAATGTCCTATCCCTTAGAGAGGATGATCACCTGTCTCTGTTATCATCTGAGCTCAAGCGTTTGGACATCGGGATTGCAGCTCTCTCTGAGGTTCGGAGACCGGATTGCGGCGAGATAATGGTGGGTGGTTACACCTACTATTGGTCTGGTCGCTCTGATGGTTACCATACCCAAGGAGTTGCTGTAGCTGTGTCCAATAAGCTGACCCCAATGATAATTGAGGTAACACCGGTCAACGAGCGTATTATGAGATTAAGGATTCGCCACTCCTTAGGTGTCATTTCCCTGGTCTCTGTTTATGCTCCGACTGAGGCGAGTGATCTCACCGTGAAGGACACATTCTACGCCACACTCGAGTCTGTGGTTGATCAGTGCCCCAGACGAGATACACTTCTAGTCTTGGGGTATTTCAATGCATCGACTGGAACTGATAGGGATGGTTATGAGGTGTGTGTTGGTCCCCATGGGTCAGGAACTATGAACCAGAATAGCACTAAGTTCCTTGACTTTGCAAGAAGTCATGGACTTAGGGTGGCTGGTTCATGGTTTCAGCGCCCGCAAGCTCATCGCTGGACTTGGTATTCCAATGCTGGCGGTGTGGCAAAGGAGATTGACCATGTCCTCATTGACGGTCGTTGGAGGATGATCCAGAACTGCAGGGTCTACCGGAGTGCTCAGTTCCTCAATACTGACCACAGGCTTGTTGTAGCAACTCTAAAGCTGCACCTTAAATCCTGGAGAATGGTACCATCCCAGCCGAGGCTGGATGTTGCCAAGCTCAAGGATGAGAGAGTAGCTGAGGAGTTTGCGAACAGGCTAAGTGGACACTTGGGGGGTCTGGGTGCTTTGGGGGGTCCTGAAGAGTTGTGGAGCACCTTCAAGACCACCGTCCTTGGTGTTGCCGGTGGATGCCTTGGAGTTCACCGCAGGGCAAAGAAGAATTTTGTCTCTCAAGGGACACTGGATACCATTGACCAGAGTCGCAGGGCCAGGCTGAATGGCAGAGCTGAGCTGTTCAGGGACCTGAGGCGTAAAACTGTACGTGCACTGAGGGTGGACAAGGAGGCCTATGTGCGAGGAATCTGTGAGGGGGTAGAGCATCACCTGTGGACAGGTGATTCTCGTCCCGCTTACAGGGGAATTCGCGCATTACGTTCATCCAAGCCCATCCCTCGGAGCACTGCAGTTCGAGCAGAGAGTGGTAGGCTCTTGACAGAGGATTCTGAAGTGAAGGCCCGCTGGGCCGGTTACTTTGAGCGGTTGTACCAGGCTGATCACCCAGCTGTCGAGTTGGACGTCAAGGGTGTTACAATCCCTGTTGCTGACCCTCGAATCAACTGTGGTCCACCATCGCTTGTGGAAACACGGGCTGCGGTGAACCAGTTGAAACGGGGCAAAGCTCCAGGGATCTGTGGCATCCATGCTGAACTTCTCAAGGCTGGTGGAAATGCTGCACTCGTGTCGTTGCATGCAGTTTTGTGCTCTGCCTGGAACACAGGCATCATCCCAACTGACTGGAAGAGGGGCCTTGTTGTCCCTCTCTGGAAAGGGAAGGGTGATCACCAAGACTGCAACAACTACCGAGGGGTGACGCTGCTCTCAGTGCCGGGCAAGGTCTTTGCTCGGATAATTCTAGATAGGGTTCGCCACCATCTGCTTGAGCACCAGCGTCCAGAGCAGTCAGGCTTTACACCAAAGAGGTCAACGATTGACCGTATCCTTGCACTTCGTGTCCTCACCCCGAACGCAGACGAGAGTTTCGGCAGGGGCTGCTTGCAGCCTATGTTGATCTCTGTAAAGCGTTCGATTCAGTGAATCGGGATGTCCTCTGGAGGATTCTTGGTCTTCGTGGGGTGCCACCGAAACTGATCGATCTGATGTCTGAACTCTACTCTGGTACTGAGAGTGCTGTGAAGTGTGGTGGTACCATCTCTGACTTATTTCCAGTTGTTACTGGAGTTCGTCAGGGATGTGTACTTGCCCCCACACTTTTCAGCACTTGTATGGACTGGATTTTTGGGAGGATGTCGGAGAGATCAAGTTGCGGTGCATCGTTTGGCAATGTCAAGATCTCGGACCTTGATTTTGCAGATGATGCAGTCATCTTTGCGGAGACTTTAGATATCCTCTTGGGGGCCCTCGAGGTGCTGAATGAGGAGTCGGAGCCGTTGGGATTACGGATTTCTTGGGTCAAAACTAAGATCCAGGCTTTCGGTGACATCTTGGATGCTGCTGTTCTGTCTGTGTCTGTTTGTGGTGAGGATGTTGAGGTCGTGGATAGATTCACTTACCTTGGCAGTGATATTCATGTCTCCGCAGGTTGTGAGCCGGAGGTCAATAGACGTCTGGGTCGGGCCTGGGGAGTCATGGATTCACTGGATCATGGGGTGTGGCGCTGCCGGTACCTGTGCGGGAGGACGAAAGTCCGAGTCTTCAGGTCCTTGGTACTTCCAGTCTTGCTCTATGGGTGCGAGACTTGGACTTTGACCAAGGATCTGAGACGGAGACTTAATTCCTTTGGTACCAGGTCTCTTCGGAGAATCCTTGGCTATCGCTGGTCGGATTTTGTGTCCAACGAGCGGTTGCTGAGAGAGACTCGGATGAGATTTGTTACCTGTATAGTCCGTGAGCGTCAGCTGCGGCTGTATGGACATGTGGCTCGTTTTCCTGACGCTGATCCTGCTCACCAGATTCTCTCAGCGAGGGAGTCTCATGAGTGGAGGAGGCCAGTGGGCCGACCACGTGCCTCATGGTTGCAGCAGGTTGACCATCATCTCAAGGAGATGGGGATGGGCCTGGCATCTGCCTGGTGGATGGCCAGACGGAGGCCCCTGTAGTACCGGCGGAAAGTGGACGCAGCGACGCGCTGTTCTGGCACATGCTCCCATACCTGACCTGACCTGAGAGATTAAGGGAAGTTACAAGTGTAGATGGCAACATGTTTGGATTTATGAAAGGAAGATCTACAGCTGACACAATAATTCATAGTTGGACAGATCCAAGAGAAATATTTGACCAAAAAATTAAATTGTATACTGAAAAGCAAAAGAAACTTACCACTTGTTTGAAATGTCATAAAATTGTAACAGTTCAAAATAAAACAAACCAAGAATTGCTCATTGAAACATTGGCATTTTATTGATGACATGTCAAGTTTTTGACTAAGATACACCATCTTATAAGTTTGTTCTACAGTACAGAACAGCACAGGGTGCAATGTCAGTCCCCTTTCAATAGTGTGTGTGGCCACCATTGTTTTGGATACAGGCAGTGCATCGTCGGCGCATACTGCCTACCAGTCTTTGGATGGATTGCTGCTGGATTCTGTCCCACTCAGTCCTCAATGTCTGAAGCCATCTGAATTAGGACCATCTGCCTGTCCTGCCTTGCAGTGGTGACTCTTGGCCTCCCTGCTCAAGGTCTGTCATCTGCAGAGTTGTGGAGGGTGTCTCTGTCCACCAGGGCCGATATCGTCTGGTGTGAACAGCCAAGGCAACGTACCACCTCACGGTAGCTCAATCCGCCTTTCAGTATGCCCAAGGCACACTGCCGTTGCTCCCTTGACAATCGTGGCATGTTGATTGAAATTCCCATTTTGCACTGGCCTTTTTAAAGCCAATATCAAGACATCACGTGCAGCTCATTAAAATCATCCTGTACCCCTTGGCTAATCACTGACAGTCAAAACGGCTGTTCAACAGCTGTGCTATGAAGTGACCGTTGAAGGTTCAAGTGACCATCCGTGACCATTTTGTCTGACAGTGAGGACACTATTGTCCACAAGTAAGTTCACACATTTACTACACGCAGTGTTATTGTTGATATTTGAAGGTTTAAAAGGTGGTAAGTTTCTTTTGCGTTTCAGTATGTTTACGTATTTGTAAATCTTGAAAGATAGATAACCAAGAAGAGTTGTTGAAAATGGGCATTTCGGAGGCATGGAGTGACAGAATTACTTGTAATGGTAGTAATGTCAATACGTTCATTTCCGAGAACAGCAGTGAGAACAAAAGGATGCATGGAACCTTTTGATGCAAGTGTTGGTATGCATCAGTGATCCACGCAGAGTCAACTATTATTTATTCTCACGTTGGAGGAACTCACAAAAGACGCTCTTGTGATTAAATGATTTGGTCTTGACGTATAAAATAGAGCAACAAGTGAAGATCGTTTCATGTATGGAAGGAGGCATTGGAGAATAAAGAACTTGAAGTAAATGTGGGTAAGACCAAGTTTATTGTGAACAGAAAAGGGAAGTGGAAAGTGGCCATGTGCTCTGTTTGGCAAAAGTGTTGGGGCAACTCGATTTGGTGAGTTCTGTTTGTGAAAGGTAGTGCCACAATAAGCAGAATGGAGTGATGGATAGTTTAAATCAGGTCGCTGGTCAGTTTAGGTATCAGAATGTTTAAAAGGAACTCCAGAGGTTGATCACACCATAATGCATGAAGATAGGGATTCGGAGTGGAAATTGAAAGGGTGAAGAAATTTTGTTAGAATATATGTTGGATGTCCGGGGGGGGGGGGGTCAGAAATGGTTGTAAAGACTATGATGAAAGTAGCTTGGTTTAAATAGAAAGAGTTAGGTGTCCTAATAAACAAGTACTGTATTTGCCAAGGACCATGAAGGCAAGAGCGTATTTCACCTGTGTAAACGGCCAGCCCTATTGTATGGTGGTGAAACACAGGCCATGATGGAATGGAAGATGAAAGGCGGATATAAAGAATGGAGATGGATATGTGGTATTTCATTGAAAGATAAACGGTAGAGTGAAGATCTTAGAAATATGCTGAAAAGTTGCAGTATAGCGATGGAATTGATAAAGAAGGCTGATATGGTTTGGTCATGTAGCCAGAAAAACAGAAGATTAATCCATTAAGGAGATGGTGGGCAGTAAGTTTTGAAGCAAATGGAGAAGGACCAAGATGAAGGCCAAATAAAACATGGCAGGAAATTTTGAACGATATGAAAATATTGGGTCTGAAGAACGAAGATGGAAACTATAAGGGCACTCGGTAGAGCGCATACCACCACCACCTAATGCCTTATCCACATGAACACGTCGGGCCCAATACATTTTTGAAATATCATGCTATATACGAGGGGCAGTCAATAAGTAACCTTAAAATGGCGAAATTTGAGAATGTAATGTGTGTAGTTGTAGACGACATGTTATATCTATGGGTAAGAGTCATGTTTTGCCTGTTTTAGATCTGGCAACATTGAGCATATTATGTCAGTCGAGCAGTTCCAAGATGGGGGCTCCCTTAGAAGCATACACCAGTGAAGAGCAACGTTCTGTCATCCGTTCCTTGGGAAGTGAGGGTGTGAATCCAGGTGAAATCCACCGCAGAATGAAAATGCAACATGGTGACGCATGTTTATCACTGCATCAGGTGTATGACTGTGACAGGAAGTTTAAAAGTGGAGTTCTTTCATTTTGGGTTTTAGTTGTCATGGCACACATCTTGCAGACACTTTGTGGAAACTTAGCATGTTGTGAATGACATGGTGTGCTGAACCATGGCTAATGTTCAATTTGGAAACCACTTTATCCAGCATAATGCAATGGTTTTCCCTTAGCACGCACTCAACTCCTGCAACTATTTCTGGTGTGTCAGCTGTGTGAAGCTGGCCCGAGCGAGCAGCGTCTGCCACACTGGACACTCCACTTTTGAACTTCCTGCCCAGTCATACACCTGCTGCAGTGATAAACATGCATCACAGACAGAGCACACAGACACACAAGAGCACACAGACAGACAGACAGACAAACAAGAAAACAAGAAAAATGTCATGCAGAGTGCAACACTTGCAAAATCCACCCCCCTCTCCAAAGGTTGCATTTTCATTAAGATTAAAACTGACAATCTTAATCAAAGCTCAGGTCAATCAGATGAAAATTATTTTTCAAATTGAAATTGATGATTTTAGAAGCTTGACCTTGAGTTGACCTTTGACCTTGTAACCTCAAAAATAGTTGGTTTTCAAATTCAGAGGGGCACTATGCAATTGCTGCTTAATTTCTCAGGTTAATCAGGTGAAAATTGATGATTTTTCAGATGAAATTTGATGATTTTAGAAGTTTGACCTTGAGTTGACCTATGACCTCAAAAATTGTTGCTTTCCCAATTCAATGATGCAATATGCAAATCCTATTCAAATTTCAAGTCAATCGGATGAAAAATGACGATTGTAGAAACTCCACCTCAAGATGACCTTTGATCTTTGACCTCAAAATAAATAGGCTTCTCAGTTGAGACTACCTCTACAACATGGTAAAGTTTCATGACGATCGGTTTAGAATTGTGACCTGAAGGTGATTGATAAACAGACAGACAGAATAACAAAATCGACTGACCAATATACTTGAAAAACCTTCGATTTTGCAAGGAACAAATAGACAGAGAGGGGGTGAAAACATAACCTCCTTCACCTTCGGTGGCGGAGTGGATGGGGGGATGGGATGGGGAGCTGTGTTGATGTGGAGAGCTGTGTTGAACGAATCATGATAATTTGATAGCTGTTTATTGGAAAAGGAGAACAAATGATGTGTACACATCTTTGTTCAATGACCTGCAAACTTGTCTATAAACTAGGTATTTAACAAAATATAACTCGACGTCAAGATGACCTTTGACCTTTGACCTCAAAATCAATAGGCTTCTCAGTTGAGACTCTAATAGCACATGCTCCATTACCTTTCTAATGTTTTCAAATCTGTCTCTGGGGGCTTTTCCCTTGATCAGGTCGGCGCTATTAAGATGACAATGGCTTCACCGGGTGTAGTCTATTTGACGAACCTAAACCTGACAGCTTTAAGTTGATTGTGCTCCCTCTGCACGGTTGTGCAGGACCCTAGACCACTGTTTTCCAAAGAATACCGTTGATTCGGTGGTAACATAGTCAGATAAATTTGTGCAGTTGCTGAGTTTGCATCTTCCATCTTCAACCATTAAATGAAACATTTGTGATTCCCTGTTGCTTTTCAGTCTGTTTGATACTGCTGAAGCAGTCTTCAAACACTGTGGCTCTGAACATGACTTCAACTTGGAAGGATTTGTAAGAGAAAATGGTATGTTTTATTTATTTACTAATTCATTAATTCATTCATTCATTCATTCATTTGTTTATCTTCATTGCTCTTTCCATGATATGCTGCAAGAGCCAGCTCCAGGCTGATGAGCCTCAGAAGGCAAAATGTCCATTCTTCACAATCCCTTTATTCCTGTCATTTTTTTTTTAAGCCTCACCCTTTCCTAAAGGGGGCAGAAAAGGCCATTGCACTCGGTGTGCATGCCACTGGAGTGGTCCTTATTTTTGAAGTTGAGATTTTCAACACTTTCACCTCCTCATTTTGTTTCAATTTACAAGTAATTAATTCACACCAAATTTTATCCTGGATATCGATGAATATCCAGGGGTTGCTCGATGAAATTGACGGTTTACCTTGTGGCTTGCATTATATGTACGTATTCTGAAACAAAATTAAACAAAAATCTTCTGTATTTGGCATGTCAGCATAATATCTTGGAACTTGTCCTGACATGTTTCAAAAGGCAGTACGAGGGTTCTCCTCTGGTCCAGATATTGCAATTGTCAAGTGATTCCAGCAAATCCAGTTGTGAAATTGCAGCTGACCATGAAGAAGTAGCAGAAACCTTGGAGGAAGTCTAGGAAAGTGTCATTAAGTTTAGTACAAGCCAACTTCAGGTCATCCAACCCAGAGTTTATGAAAAGCTCCTTGTACTATCCATAAACCTTGGTGGCATCCCTCCTCATGAAGTGCGATTTGTAGCACATGGAGCCCAACATCATGCAAGATGGATGGCCAAGGCATTGCATTTCCTCACTAACTGCATGTTTAGCACACATTTAGAGCTCACTGGCTATTTATTTATTTATTTATTTATTTATTTAATTTATTTAATTTAAATGAACCTTCAGGCATGGTTCAATGCTACCTGTGCCATTTTCTGCTCCTCACAATGACGTTAACTTCCTTCAACATTTTAAGTATGAGAAATTGAATTCTGCCCTTTTAAAGTCTGCCTGTTCTAAATTTGCTGGGCATTTATGTTATCTTGATGAGGAGCTCATTGGTTTGGCATTCTTTGATTCGGTTGTACCCACGGAGTCAAAACGAGCAATGGTGAAGGCACTAAATTAAATGGAAGCCTCCAACGTGCATCTCACTGAATAACAGGAAGGTTGAGGACATGTCGATTGAAGATTTTGTCACAAAGAACCTGAAAATAACAGGTAGTTTTCTGGATTCAGACTCCGAGTCATGGGAGCTCCACAGGATTAAAAGAAGGCACTACAGACCATTGAATACTTAAAGCTGTTAAATGACAATGCTGAAAAGTATGTGGCCCTAATTGAAGAGAACAATGCAATTATAACAAAGAAGAAAAATACAAAAACCACTCCTCCAAGTTGTGCAGGACCATATAAGCTGTTTTCACAAAAGCAAAAAGGAAACTATGTCAATATGAAATTGACTAACCATGCCAGGCCACTGTAGTCCAGAACTTCAACCTCATTGAGCAACCTCGATAAGTATGGTCCAAACTGGATGAAATTTGACGATGCTTTCTGTATGTTGGAACAAAATTAGGGGGTGGGGTGGGTGACAGCTTTAGGACTTTACTTGCAAATAAGGATCACCACAGTCCAAACACATATCTCCTTTGACATAGATCATTCATTCTCAGATCTACATCACTACATCCTGGTAAGCTCAACATTGTTAAACATTCAGTCTTGTTACATTTACACCCAAAAGAGAGACCAATAATCCAGGTAAAAGCACCACTTGCTGTCCGAGAATGTCAGGCAAACAAACGTGTTCACGTGAAAATGATCGATTCTCTGGCTTGAGCTATCCAGGAAATTTCCTTTCATTTTGGTTGGTTTCCTTCAAAGGAAGATATTGCAGCCATTTCATTACTTCACATACGACCATCGCTCTTTTTGGCCAATTTGTCGGAAGAATCTGAAATGCCCACTTAATTCCAGCAAATTGCAATACAACAGACAGAGCCTTAAATAATTCAGATCCTTGCCTGGATATATACACAGATTGCAGTAGATCTGAGAATTAATTATCTATATTGATTTATATCTGTTTGTGGACTCATGGGCACTTACACTGGCACACCGATTGCAATGTCCTTTCCCCTACATTTGGGAATGCGTTGTGCTAAAGTCTAATTATTGTAACAAGCCTAAACTGAGTGTTAATGTTCATGATGGTTTGTTGTTTTCTAGGGATTGGATTCTACGATTACATCAAAATGATCAATTACATACGGAAAAGGGTAAGGGAAATTGGAGTACACTGCTCTTGGTCATAGATTGGATAATGGAAGGAACCCATTAAACTGTTGTTTTCTTGTGACTTTCATCCACTTTCTAAGTCCTCCCCCCTTACCATCTAGCACAGGATGCATCTAGTCTTTTATGATATGCTTCATTAACTCTCTCATTTGTCCTCTTCCTCTCTGTCCACATCCTGGGGTTTGCAAAAAAAAAAAAAATTGCTGATGGGGGGTAAGGGGGGGGGGAATAAAATTTTCTCTCTCTCTCTCTCTCTCTCTCTCTCTCTCTCTCTCTCTCTCTCTCTCTCTCTCTCTCTCTCTCTCTCTCTCTCTCTCTCTCTCTCTCCCTCTCTCTCTCTCTATCTCTATCTCTATCTCTATCTCTATCTCTATCTCTATCTCTATCTCTATCTCTATCTCTATCTCTATCTCTATCTCTATCTCTATCTCTATCTCTATCTCTATCTCTCTCACACTCTTTTAATTATTCCTCTCCTTTGGATTCTTCCTCAAGTTTCCCAGTCTTTGATCCGTTGTTCTACCGTTTATTATTAGTTCATCTCATCTCGATTCTCGAAGAGATGAACTTATAAAATGGGTCGTGATGTCCGTCCATCCTTCCGGTCATCTGTTAACCTTTTGCGATTTTTGCTACTACTACTCCCTTGTCACCCAGCTGATTTTTCTGAAACTTGACGCATGAATAAAAGACAGTAGCCCGCACAATCGTTTGGGCTTTGATTTTTCGATTTCGGATCATGGGGGTTCCCGGGGGTGGTGGGGGAGGGGGCGGTGTTACCCCCTGAAACTTCGGATCCCTACTCGTCCCTTATTTACCAACTGATTGCTCTGAGACCAGATACAGCCTTTTTACAAAATGGTCTGCAGGACTGCTCAATGTTAGATTTTTTTTTTTTTTTTGATTTATTATCAGGATGCTCTCAGGGGCGTTCCCCCAAATTGACTCCAGTCGAACATCCACAACATTTGCCAGATTTTGGATTCAGCAGATGTCTGAAACCTCAAGAGATGACCGTCAGCCCATTCGGGGCTATTTATTTACTTGTTATTTTTGCACATCGCTTCACTTTGCTGATGGATTTTCACCCTATCGTTTGCCCGAGGACATCTTCCATCTGCTTGGAAGTCCGTTAACATCACCTTCATCAGCCAACTTCTTCTTCTTAATTGCCACAATTATTCCCACATTCTTGCAGGACTGGCTGGGGGAATTTGGCTCAAGTCTTTCACGAACCGGCTGGCCAGGCCTGACGTTCGACTAAAGTTAGGGCAGGAATTTGTAATTTGGCCAGGGTGCTGGTAATAGCTTGCCGACTCTTCACAAAGGACACCTTTGGATCTTTAACATCCACTAACTAATGCCGGCAGATGGGACGCACGGTTTAATGCCCATCCAAGAGATGACACACACTTTGATGAATCGCCCTGCCTGTGAAACACTGGGATGACAGATTATAGCTGGTTCGTGATTCGAACCTTGACGAGACAGCTCGGAGGCGAGTGTGCATGCCTCTAGGACATGCTGCGACCCATCTTCTTCAGCCAATCTTGCTGCTTATACATGGCAGTCAGAGAAAATTAACTTCCGCTTCACTGTGAAGCTCAGGGGTGTATTCAGTTACCAAGTTTTTGTGGAGTGCTCATTAAGTGGCTTACGTACTCAAGCAAGCACTCCATTCAAAACCGTTGATAAGGAATGGTTGGCTTGGCAAGTAGTTACTGAACTAGCTGCTTGGTTACTGAACACACCTCTATTGTTTGCTTTGGTTTTAACCTCCGTTTAAAATGAGTGAAATGAAACATTTTGAAAATTTCCAATTATTCTCACTCGTATTTCATCACCGTAATGTTGTTTAAATGATCTTTATATAAGAAGAAGATGATTTGGAAGTTGGTGCTTTATGATACACATTTACATAGAGAGAATCGGGGTCTCCCCCCACCACGTTGAATGTCCTCCCCCAGATATACCACCCTGGCAGAAACCACACTTGATGCACCCTTGGGCAACATGCAAAATTTGGTTTGATTTGGTACATTATTTTTTTTTGAAGTTTTTGAAGCATAAATATACAAACAAATATACAAATGCACTTTTATAGTGTAGATTTCCCCTTTTATTCGTACACTTCTTCCTCTTCACTTTATAAGGGGTGAGGCTGAATGGCACCACGCTTCTGCCCTGCGTTAACATGACGCTCCTCCACCTCCCTCTGTCCCCAGCCAACTCTCTCCACTCTCCAACCACTCCCCACCTTATTTATAACCCTCGTCACACAATCTTGCCATCTCAACCATGGTCTACCTCTTTTCCTCCAACTTGCTACCTCGACTTATCCGCTCTCTTTGCTATTCTCTTGTCCCACATCCACAACACGTGTGCAGCCCACTTCAGCCAGATTTTTACCAATCTCTCCGTCAAGCTTATTTGTACACCAATCTCCTCCTCTGTTCGTCCATACTTCTTCAATCCAATCTATTCATTCCTGACCCCACCCCACCCCCAATCGTTTGGTCTCGTAGACCTGTAGCCTCTGTTGTTGTCTCTCTGTCAGTGCCACCATCTCCAGACCGTAAAGGTAGGCTGGTGTTATGCAAGACACCAGAACTTTCCCTTTCAATATCCTTGATATTGTTACGAATTTTGGCCCGCCCGGCGTGCGATCGGCCACGTAACTCGAATCGCGACGCATCGCCCACCGGAACGGACAATTCAGTTGTGACCGTCCTGGAACTACCGCCAGGAGCCAGTCATGGGTGGGGGTTTAACCTCACCACGATCGTGCCAACTGCCCACCTGTGCAGGATAGGGTTGCTCGCCAAATTCGACCTACCTAAGTACCTGCGCGAGTGGTCGACCGGGCGATCGTACCTCGCCGCAGGTCGACTTCGGACACGAACCGCTTAAGCGGCTTGTTCCGTGCTGCAGGGATAACCGAGCGGAGTTATCGTCGATCTCGACGGTTCAGATTACTTATCGGGTGTTTCAACCCACTACCAATCCCTTACGTGATGCAAGATGGAACTTTTAACCGAAGGAAAGGACGCAACAAAACGGGAAACAGTGTGACAAGCAAGCACTTTTATTTCACACACACAACACACGCACGTAAGGCAGTAATGCAATGTGCAGCAAAAGCAAAATGCAACAAAAGCAAAAGCACTACTACTGACTATAATTATTTACAACACTTAAACAATTATACTTGTCGGGACTCGGCGCCACATCATTCATTCAAAATAAACAGGAAAGACCTCCCCATCGGCAGGGAGGTAGACGGGGTCCGTGGACCAAATGTGCGCGGAACCTGGAGGAGCGGCCAGGTCCACGAGACCGAAAAGGTCTTACCCGCGTCCTCGTGACGCGATGGCGGGCAAGCCACAATATCAGCGCAGCTGCGCCCCGACTCCGTGCCCCTGGCGTGGTCGGTGAGCCCTCTCCGGCGTGCTCCATGCAAGCACGGTTTGGTCAGCACTGCGGTTAGGGTGGGGAATGAACAAGGCCACTGGCACTATCTCAGCAAGGATGGGGGGGGGGAATTGTTGATGCTCAGGGTCGAGCGAGGGGAATGGCTGGCTGGCTTGGTCACTTGTGAAAGCGAAGGTGGCTCGAGTCCAGCGACGAGACGACACCAACGACGAGACGAGCCCAGCGACGAGACGACACCAACCACGGGAAAAGCGACCCCCACACTACAACAACGAGTTCCACACAGACTTGCGTCTTTTATAGACCGGGGGAGGAGCCTGTATGCAGATTTTAGGATCAAAACGCGATTGGAGGTGGGGCCACGCCACCCTCTGTTCAGCCATTGGTGTGGCAAAAAGGGGCATGAGCCTCTTTTGATCCGAATTCCTTCCTGAGAGGAATTCACATCCATCGCGCTTGGAGGCAGGGCCACACCGCCCGACGCTCGCCCGTTGGACGGAGGAAAAGGGGCGTGAACCTCCCCTGATCCGTTTTCCTCTCCTGAAGGGAACGCATTCATCGCGCTTGGAGGCGGGGCCACACCGCCCGACGCTCACCCATTGGACGGAGGAAAAGGGGCGTGACCCTCCCCTGATCCGAATTTCTCTCCTGTAAGGAGAATCCATTACACTCGCGGCTTGCTGCGTTCGGCAGCAATCACCGAACGGCTTCGGACAGTACGACGTTCGGTGTTGACTGGTGGTGGGGTCGATGGTTGTGGAAGGAGAAAGGCGAAGGTGGTGGGGGGTTTGCTGTGGTGGTTTGGTGGTTGGCGGGCATCGTTTGGGAATGGCGGTGAAGCGATGTTTGCGGGATGGAGTTGTGGAGGTAAAGAGGCGAAGATGGTGGTGTTCGAGTTGTTGGCGGCTTAATGGTCCAAAATAACGATAGAGAAAGAAAAATGGCTAGCTCAAAGCGTCGCAGCCCGGATGAATCACACATATTCCCTCTCAACAACAGGTGTGGGCTAACTACACATGAACTTATCGATATATCTCACCTGAGAACCCTTTATGGTGTATTGCGAATTTTCACAGCCATAACAATATTTTTCTTCCTGCCATCAATCCCTCCACCCTCCTCCATGCATTCACACCCACCTATATATTCCTCCATATCCCTGCCTTTGAACTACCATCCCTGGTCACTGCCCCCCCCCCCCCAGGTACTCAAACCTATTTCCCTGCCTAATCTCCTTCCCTTCTCACCTGATATTCATTTCTTCTTTGCTGCCCAACCCACATTACCTCTGTCTTATCCATACTCATCTTCAATCTATGTTTCCACAATGCCTATCAGAAATGCAAATTACGTCATCACCAACCCAGTCTATAAGTGACCCTAGACGAGCCTGAATTGTCAGGAATGGCTTTAACGTGTATGTTTGACCAAAATAATGCTTGTACACATCTTGTCATCGACTCGATTAGTGCTCTATCTCTCACTGTAGGTTGTTGTGCCAGTCTTTGACCAGGGCCATTTCCAGCTGAGAGAAAACTGTGTGCAGACTTCGAGACCACAAACATGTCCTCCTATGATGTCTCGATCATGTTGAATCTGATTTGAGCCCGCAGATCATGCAGGCCTGTCCATGTGACTGGTGTGGTCATGAAGTGCAGCTTTGACATGCATGTGATGGAGATTGACAGTGTCGTCAATAAATTTGAAGTTAGGAACTTGGGGTAGAGGGATGCCCACAGGTGTAGTGATCTCATCCTTGTATCTGACATCAGTCACAACATGATGATGAGATCACTTCTTTGGCCTACTTGAATGCCAATCCATAAACTCACACTGCCTCGCCCCCTCATCTGTCACCCCCCTACCTCTCCCCAGCTGGCCTTTTCAAACTGATCATGTTGCCCACTATTAGTAAATCAGTCCCCACCACCTTCATTGTAGCACCTCCACGGTTTATGTGAAGGTAGAATGTAAACATGCCAGTGAAAATAATATAATGTCGATGATTCGCCTTCCATTTGTGACGTTGCCCATTTCATGCACTGCTGATGATTGTGCTGTATTTGAGGAATGTGAAGCTTAAAAAAAATTGCTTTCCTTTTAAAAGTTTCATCCTTCTGGAAAATCATGTCAGTTTGACACTTCAGCCTCCACCTTAACAACACTTTTAAAACCCTGATTGTCATTGTCCCTGACCAGGCCCCTCGTCCCGAGGAGCTAAAATGTGAAGTGGCATCTCGACCCTGGGACTCTGAGGAATTTCTGTTCCCAGCTCAAGTGAATGATGGGCTTCTGCAGTATGGTTTGTGATTCATCATCTTCCCTCTTCTGCATTTGTTTGAGCATCATGGAGGTTTTTGGGCAGTGCATGTCATTACTTCCCCCTTCCCCCCTTATTCATTCCTATGTAACAATTATAGTTCTCGGAGTAAGGCTTGAGGTGTTTAGTCTTGGTGTCCGTGCTGTCCCGCTTTTTGAAGAACAAGCCCCAAATTTTTCATTAGGTTTGGCCGGGATTCATGCAGCTGAAGAGAGAATCATAACCATAGACCAACAAGTTGTGTTTATACATTTTTGTTTGAGCATAAATATTCACTTTTTTTGATCACCGCATTTTTAATATGTGGCAGATCTCTTACAATTACCTTTTACCATTCAATTATTACCTCTAGCAAAAAAAAAAAAGTTCATTTTCACTTATGGATGCGGTTTTGTTGGAAAATAATGGATTTGTTTTCATTATAAGGCAGAATTTCTGCTCTCAATTGGCTAATATTACAAGTTGGCTAAACCGGGAACCATCAGCGATCTCCGTTCGCATCACTCTAGTTCTCTCATCACTCATGTCATTGCCTCCAGCAGGTGTGCCAGGCTTCTTTTTATACAATGTCTGAGGCTCATAATGGAGCTGACACACACACACACACACACACACACACACACACACACACACACACACACACACACACACACACACGGACAACAGACGAGACAAACCCTTCACACTGCCACTGAGCTTGGGGGGAATTGCCGTCACCTCCCGAGATACTCTGGGTAACAGCGATGTCATAACAATGGCGCTAGCTTTTCTCACCGCACTCAGCGAGGCGTTTCCTCAGGAGGCATTTCCTCCTCCTCATGGATGCCAACCGATGGGGATTGCCCATACTCTATCCTTTTAAATGTCAAGCAAGGAAGCAGCATGTACCTACCATTTAAAACTCTTTGGGATGACTCGGCAAGCAAATTACTGTTTTAGCATCAGAATTGTGTTTTTTTTTCTTCATTCATGTATTTTAAAAACACATCAGTGCTTGTGGAAGAGCTTGGTTAAGACTACGTTGAGTAATGCCCCCCCCCTCCTGAACTCCCCTCTGCTACTTCACTGACACCATACAATTTATTTTATCCAATCCCTACTGGTGCTTGCTTGAAGATGACAACAAATCATATTATGAAACTATGAATTTTGAGATCTTGATTATTTCGAAAATAAATAAACAGTTAACTCGTGTTAAAATTTTTTGTGGTTTATTATCATTATCCTATTTTTTCATGCATCATTCAACTGTTTTTCACTCAGATGTTGAGTCATTACTGGAGCACTTGGAAGCTTGTGGAACTGATGGGAAAATGGAGACTGCTGAAGAGAAAGTAACACGAGCTGAGGAGAAGCTTTCCAGCGCTATGTCAGATTTGGAGCGGTTGAGGTCTGCAGAATGATGGATGAATATAATGGTTATATAATTAAACGAAATAAATATAACCTCCGTGGTACTTATCTTTCAAAAATTTGGAACTGTCTTCAACTTTACCTGCCATGCATCTTTTATGAGCTTGACTTCTCAATGTTTCATTCCTTTAAAATCTACTATTTCAGATCAATTTGAATGCAAGTTGAAAATGTGATGTTTTTTTTTTCTCAAATTTGATTTTTTTTTTCTTTCTTTCTCCTGAGCCCCACTAGATGGTGCTATTAGGCCATTTGCTATCGTTCCTCTTTACTGCTGCCTCAACAATGGCTATTTATTGGGGGTCAGGCTTATCAGTCAATGTGACACTTTGTTTGCAGGATAGTGGTTCATGACTTGCTGAATACACCAGAGCCAAGCGTTGATGTGGCGTCATTGCGGCCTAGTGAAGATGAAGCTTACTTTGATTCATACGCTCAGCTCAGCATCCATGAAGTGATGCTTAAGGTACCAGTTGAGAATGCGAGAATTGAACACTTGATCTCCACATACAATCCAAGTTAATCACAGGTGGTGATTTGCATTCAAATGCTTGCACACGCAGCCAGTGCACTACAGGGATTTCATGGTTAACAAGACCGGCATTCGGTAAAGAGCATACCTCCACAATGCTGAACAGTTTACTTTTTTGTATCCCACTGATAAGCCGGATCTGAATCCTGACCTAAACCAACATCTAATCAGCTTGTTCTTGTCACCTAACCAACTCATCCACCAAGTTTCATCTGAGCTGGACCATAACATGATGAAATATCATTCAATTTATATTGTTTTTGGCCCCATCTCTGAACGATGAAGAATCGCTTAAAATTCAAAAATTTCTTGGATCCTGATCTTCACCAAAATTGAATCAATTTGTCCTTGTCACACACCCAACCTGTCCATACATTAACAATCGTACAAACATTATTGTATTCAAAATATACGTTTTTGAAAAAAATAACTTTTTCATTTGTTGATGTGACACTCAGTAGAGCACATGCGAAATCTGTGAAAATGACATTTCTGAGTCTGTATTTGAAGGACGTTGATTCAGTGCTGAGCAAAATGCCATGCTGGGTAATGTACATGTAATCTAAGAAAAGGTGTACATGATTTAATTTATTGTTCTATGATAACACATCTAACATGAATGTATGATAATACATTAAACCCTCCAGCAAGAAAGGTAAAAAGCGATTTTATATATATATATATATATACAGTGCTCCCTCGCTATATCGCGGTTCACTTTTCACGGCTTCACGACATCGCGGGTTTTATTTTAATTATTTAAAATTAAAATTTATTATTTTAATTATTTTTAAGTAGAATATACTAAAAATAACATTATAAAATAGTAAAAAACAAATTAAAGTTAAAAAATATATATATATATATATGTACATTATTAAAAGAATATTAAATCGAAATTTAAATAAAACTACGTAGTGGCATAGCGGGCTTGTACTAAAAACAAAGAGAGACGCTAGCGTATGGAAAACGGAAACCATCACCTGACGAAGCGCCTGATGAAGAGGCGCCTCCAGTAGAAGAGATTGAATGCTCTTCTTGGCTGTGCAGTACTACATTCATCTCATCATCGTCATCTTCATCGTCATCAGTACTGCACAGCTATCATCATCATCGTCATATCTTCATAGGTCAGTACCCATAATACGTTTTTTTTATATTTTATAGTACAATATAGTATTTAAAAAATTATTTTTGGTCTTCGGCTTTGCAGCCCCATGAAGTTGCATTTCCAATGAAAATTTTTTAATTTTTTTTTTTAATAACTGATTAAATGTGTGTGGGGAAAGTTAATAAGAGTGTGTGGATGCTGTATAATGGTTTAAAATGTGTTTAAATATATTTAAATAATTAAATAAATATGTGGTTTCAACTTCACGGATTTGCACCTATCGCGGGTGGGTCTGGAACGCATTAACCGCGATAGGTGAGGGAGCACTGTATATATATATATGTATGTATGTATGTATGTATGTATATATATATATATATATATATATATATATATATATATATATATATATATATATATATATATCTTCTTCCTCTTTCAGCTTGCTCCCGTTAGGGGTCGCCACAGCGGACCAACTGTCTCCATTTCGCTCTATCCTCCACATCTTCCATTGACACTCCAACCATCCGCATGTCCGCCCTCACCGCATCCATGAACCTCTTCTTTGGCCTTCCTCTTCTCCTCCTGCCTGGCGGCTCCATCTTCAACATCCTTCTCCCGATATACTCCATTTCCCTCCTGTGCACATGTCCAAACCATCTCAATCTCGCCTCTCTCACTTTGTCTCCAAACCGTCCTACCTGCGCTGTCCCTCTAATACACTCATTTCTTATCCTATCCATCCTCGTCACTCCCAACGAGAATCGCAGCATCTTTAACTCTGCCACCTCCAGCTCAGCTTCCTGTCTTTTTGTTAGCGCCACCGCCTCCAAACCATACAACATAGCTGGTCTCACTACCGTCTTGTATACTTTCCCCTTCACTCTTGCAGCTACCCTTCTGTCACAAATCACTCCTGCAACTCTTCTCCACCCACTCCATCCTGCCTGCACTCTCTTTTTCACTTCTCTCCCACACTCTCCGTTACTTTGGACAGTTGATCCCAAGTATTTAAACCAATCCACCTTCCCCACCTCAACTCCTTGCAACTGCACCATACCACCACCCTCCCTCTCATTTACGCACATGTACTCCGTCTTACTCCGACTGACTAACATTCCCCTTCTCTCCAGTGCGTACCTCCACCTCTCAAGGCTCGATTCAGCCTGCTCCCTACTCTCCCTACAGATCATGATGTCATCCGCGAACATCATGGTCCATGGAGACTCCAGTCTGATCTCATCCGTCAACCTGTCCATCACCATTGCAAACAGGAAAGGGCTCAGAGTTGATCCTTGGTGCAATCCCACTTTAACCTTCGTCCCAACATTCAGAGTTCCAACTCTCACCTCCACACTTCTACCCTTCCCCCTCTCCCACTGCCTCCGGACTCGCCTTCCCCGTCTCCTTCTCCTCCTTCGCTAAGCAGTAGCACAATTTCCACTGGTACCCTGCTGACCACCGGTACCGGTGGCGGTCGTTGGTAACCCGGGCCTCGACCGATCCGGTATGGAAATTCGTTTTGTTGTCCGCATAATGATTTGGCATAGGTTTTTACGCCGGATGCCCTTCCTGACGCAACCCTGGTCGCCTCTTACGACACACAGGGATATGGTACACCTATTCTAACCGGGGCATACACCGGGCCCAGTACAACTGGTGCTCATTTCGCCGACCTCGGAAGGATGGCAGGCTGAGTCAACCCCCTGGTGTTTTCGACTTGGTGTATATATATATATATATATATACATACATACATACACATATACACATTATATATATATATATATATATATATATATATATATATATATATATATATATATATATATATATATATATATATATATACATATATATATATATACACTATATATATATACATATATTAATTCAGTGTCCCAACGGGGCTTGAACTCAGGACCTCTTGGGTCCCAAGCCACTGCCCTTACCACTGCACCAACACCAGGCTTTATATATATATATATATATATATATATATATATATATATATATATATATATATATATATATATATATATATATATATATATATATATATATATATATATATATATATATATATATATATATATATATATATATATATATATATATATATATATATATATATATATATATATATATATATATATATATATATATATATATATATATATATATATATATATATATATATTGTCTTTAGCTCTCTTTCCCCCACTCGTGGAAGAGCATAGTTATGACTAGATGCCGAACATTAATTTTTTTTAATAAACCTAAACTGTTTATGAGTGGGTTTGTTTCGCACGCTTATGCATTTTGCAGTTGATGACACATTTGATGAGTTTGAGGATTGGAAGACTTCTCATTGGGTGATAGTTGATCGGATCTGATTTGTTCCATCTCTTTTGAGTATCACTCGGGACCATTTGCCCATCCTAACCTGTGCTTCACGTTATTTAGGTGGAGCTTCGCTATCAGAGCTCACCTTACACTTTGTTTTGCTGTTACCTACTTTGTTACCTGCATTCTCATGGTCAGTTCATTATGAAACGGAGACATTGTTTGGACCTCGTTTTTGACTCTTGAAATAAACTCAGCATATCGATAAGTGCACATTCCTCCGACTTCTTAACGATATTATGAGCTGTGAAAATTGCTGCCATTATTCTTCCAAAATGGGATTTGTTGTTGTTGTTGTTGTTGGTTTGTTTAGACATCTTAATTTGCAATTTCAATTAAATTTCAGAAAACACTAATTTCCATAGTTGCCAATATAAGTGCAGTAAAAGAAAAATATGAGTTATATTTCCAAAACTTGGTGAACTCAGAAGAATGCAATCAAAACAAGAAAAATAGCAAGTAGAGATTGCAGACCCTCACTCGGACTTGTTTTGTGTGGTGTATTTTGTGTGGTGTTTGTGTTCTGGTGTGTTACCTAATTAATAAGAGACATAATTAGAACTGCTGCTTTATAACTGCTGGCAGTGATGACTGGTTCAGCCATTTCAGAGAAGATTTTTGAAGGTTTAAAAAACCCCAAAAAACCTCAATATGGCTGCCAAATCACGTGACCGATGATGTCATCGAAATTTTTTCTGTGGACCATTTTATCCCTAGATGACCCTCAAAAGCTTTCATACTGATCGGATGTCGCATTCTACACATGCAATTATGATGTCATAACAAAGGCACCTATGATGTCATAAAAACAAATCACACTCATTCCCCATGAGGAAACGTGGCAGATAGCAAGTGCTCAATTTTTTCCTTGGTGCAGTTTCAGAGATACAGAGGTCCAAATTTTTTCCTTTTTTTTTCAACATGGCTGTCACATCACGTGATGGGGGGTTTATGGACATTGCCCCCAAACACTGGCGTCATAATTATCATGAAAATCATTCCACAGGAGTAGTCACACCAATGGTGAAAATTTCATCTCAATCTGACAAATGGTTTGGAGAGTTTTGTGAGTAGGTGAGTCTACCAGCAGACAGGCAATCATACAGGTTGCCACTGACAAACCAGACATAATCTGCCTAACAGAAACTTTCCTCTCCCAAGAAGTGTCTGACTCCCAAGTATCTCTCCCCGGTTACTCCCTCCTCCGGTATGACATACCTGAGCCTCGTCCTGGTGGAGGTGTTGCTCTCTTCATCAAAGACTATTCCTCACTCTCCAAGCACTGCTCTCACTCCCCCACACCCCCAGGAATACCTCTGGCTACGGCTTCCCCTCCACTCCCACCTCATGTTTACATGTGTACTGTACCGTCCACCTAACAGTGATGACTCCATCTTTACCTCAATATCCGAAAACATGGACCATCTTCTATCTTCTCATCCAAACTCTCTCTTCCTCTTATGTGGTGACTTCAATTGTCATCATGCCAGTTGGCTAGGTGTGGGTACCTCTCTCACCTGTCATGGCACTTCAGCAAAAGCTTTCTGCGACTCATTGGGACTGACTCAATCGGTCAACTTCCCGACCCGGATCTCAACCAATGGTACTCCATCTCTTCTGGATCTGATTTTGACAAATTTCCCTGACAATATCTGCTGCTCTTCCTTTCGCTCCATTCGGTTCTTCGGACCACGTCCTTGTCAAAGTGGACATCTCTCTGGCTGTTATCAGAGAACCACCTCACCGCTGTCGAGTCTGGCATTTCACTCAAGCCGACTGGCAAGGTCTCCAAGCAGCCATCAAACTTACAGACTGGTCTCCAATCACTACTTTCTCAAACATCAACTCATCCTGGGAATTCTTTCAAAGAAACTTGCTCTCCCTCATGCAAGATTTATCCCCTCTAGTCTTCAGTTGTCCAACCCTTCCACCCGCCCTTTGTTCACGGAAGCTTGTGGCGAGGCAGTTGTCCTTAAACAACTTGCCTTTTCCTCATGGAAAGCAAACCCAACTGAGGGTAATCTCAGTTCCTTCCATAGAGCTCGGAACAAGTGTGTATCTACCCTCAGGAGAGCCAGAAAACAACATCTTTCGAAGCTCAAGTATGAACTTTCAAACCTCTCTCCCTCCTCAAAATCCTGGTGGCATTTAATCAAATCTGTTTCTGGTGTATGTTCCCCCTCCATCCCCTCCCTTACCTCAAATGGCCACACTGCTGATACCGCACGTGAAAAAGCTGAATGCCTAAACTCAGTGTTTGCAGCTAAATCTTGTTTGCAAAACCCATCACTTTCTCTACCCACCTTACCCAGTCGCACCCAACTGTCCCTGGACTCTGTATCCTTTTCTCCTGACAAGGTGGAGAGCTTGCTTTCAAACCTCGACTCAGATTCTGCAACGGGTCCAGACGGCATCAGCCCACGTCTCCTCAAAGCCTGCTCTTCTGCTCTTGCCCACCCTCTCTCTGTTCTATTCACCCTCTCATTTGTTCAAGGTCATCTGCCATCTGCTTGGAAATCTGCAAACATCACTGCCCTGCATAAAAAGGTGCTAAAACAGATCCCTGCAACTACAGACCAATCAGCCTACTCCCAATCATCATCAAGGTTATGGAATCCATCATTGCTTCAGACATGAACTCCTTCCTCTTCTCCAATAGCTTGATTTCCGATCATCAATTTGGTTTCAGACCAGGTCACTCTACCATGGATATGCTGCTTCTGCTCTCCCATCAATGGATGGAGGTCCTCAATGCCAGACAGGAAATCCGAGCCGTATCCCTGGACATATCACGTGCTTTTGATACAGTCTGGCACCCTGCACTATTCACCAAACTCTCTTCCCATGGTATCCAAGGCCATCTACACTCATGGCTCGCAGACTTCCTCTCCTGTTGCAGTCAACGTGTGGCCCTAAATGGAGTTCTTTCATCCCCTCTTCCTGTCCAGGCTGGAGTTCCTCAAGGTAGCATTCTGGGCCCTGTTCTTTTTCTGGTTTTCATCAATGATCTCTCCGACTCTCTGGAAAATCCTCTGTATCTCTTTGCCGACGACTCCACCCTCTGCCGTACCATCGGTCATCCCTCAGACCGACAAGCAGCAGCTTCTTCGCTCACTGCAGATCTGGATAAAATCACAAACTGGTCCAACACGTGGAACATGTCTTTCAATCCGGACAAATCTCACACTCTCACGATGTCTCTTCGAAAGGACCGTTTAGAAAACCCCCCCATCCACTTTCTCAACAATCCTCTGGAAGAAGTCTTTTCTTTCAAGCTTCTGGGTCTCACGATCTGCTATGACCTTTCCTGGGAAAGTCACATTTCCAACCTCGCCTCAAAAGCCAGTCGCCGACTGGGAATCCTCCGTCGTGCAAAGTCCTTTCTCGGCCCTCCTGAGCTCCTGACCACTTGCAAAGCTTTTGTCCGTAGCCTGATGGAGTACTGCTCTCCCCTCTGGGCTGGTGCTCCTGCCTCCCACCTTTCTCGGCTTCACGCTGTCAAAACCAGGGCATTTGGGATCATCGGCATCTCCCACAATGAAGCTGAGTCTTTGGGCCTCTCACTCAATCACCGCAGGTTGGTCGGTGGTCTTTCTGTCTTCTACCGTCTCCTCTCCAGCCTTGCCCCCCCCCCCCTGCTCTCTCTGCGATTTGTCCCCACCACATTTCCACAGGGCGTCAAGGTCCACCAACAACCCCTTTCTGGTAAAACTACCAAAATCACGAATCACTGCTCACCTTCACTCTTTCATTCCTCTTTTTTCCTGCCTTTGGAATAAACTCCCTCACTCTATTCTTTCCCATTCTTCCCTCCAGGCTTTCAAAACAGCTGTTCACCACCACCTCTTATCATCCCCCATCCAAATCCACGATCTTTTCTACCCCCGATAATCCACCCAAGCCCACTTCCTTCAATACCCCTGCTTTCCTTCCTGAAAGTCCCTGTAATGTCCATCTTCTCTTCCCCATGTTCCCCATCCCATCCCCATCCCTCTCCCTTCCACAGATCTCCTAATGTGTCTGTTCCCCACTGTTTTGTCCCTCCCACTTCCGCCCCTCTTGTCTCATGCCCCCTTGCTGTGCGTTGTGTGTTAGCTCTCATACGAGCCTCCACAAGGTATACAAAAAAAAAAAGAAACGTTTGCGGAGAAAAACACGAAAGTTCTATGCAGACAAACAAACAAACAAACAAACAGACCCAAATGCAATACCCTCTCCTTCGGCGAGGGTAACGACGCATACAGAGGGAAATATGGAGGAATATTCAGAAGACGAGGCTTGTTTTGATTTGCATGTGGACTAACAATATAAATGACATGATAAATTCGACCAAAGCTCAGGAATGACAAATAATTAAGGAAAAAGTGGTTAAGAATAGGAAAACAAGAATAGGAAAACTGTGAAAAACAAGAATAAATACTTTTTTTTGTGTAAATGAATGGAATAGTATTAAGGTGAAGAGTTGTAAAAGTGAATAACAAATCGACGTGTAAGAATGGAAACTTTTAATAATAGAAGATCAAATTTTGTTTCTAAGAATTTTTTTTTTGAAAAAAAAAAAAAGTTGAATTGAAAAACTGAGATGACAGACTCGATATGTCTGAACCAGCCGAGCGTACACAGACTAATGTATAGTCCTGGATGTGAAGCACATGCGGTTCGTCAAGGAGCATGGACGGAGGAGGATGCCGTTTGCCTTATCAGTTTATCTATTTAATATCACTGAGTGTACAGGACAGGAGTATATATTAGTGCGTGTACGCTCGGATGACTACAGATAACAAAAAAAGTGTGTGACTTCAAATTCCATTGTGAAGTCATTTGCCAACATTTGCCAAGCTAGGACTTTTGTGACTTCATAAACTATGTGCAACTGTAAGTGCACATTTCTAATCGGTTGTATCTGAGAAAATGACATTTTTATAAGACTGAGCACATGCATCTCATGTTTGTTCCACAAAATAAAACTGCACGTTGTTGTTTTCTTATTTGAGCATGGAGTTGCAGTAAGTTCTAACCTTTTAAATGATGTGAAGATCACAAAATGTCCATAAACCATGGAAACTCGATCAACCGGAGATTTTATTTGAAAACTCAGAGGTCCAACGTTTCAACCACAGTGGTTTTGAGCTTGGATGAACCAGGATACATTCACCAAGCCTTGATCTCGTCTTCAAGGGAGATGGGATGGGATGGGGTGGGTGGTAGAGATTAAGCAAGTGACTGGAAGAATCCAGCATGATTCTGAAGAGGTAGGACAGGAGTAGTTGTTGTGTTGTCTCTGTTTATGTGGTATGCATAATGAGCATGTCAGCAAAAAGGCTGCGAGACCTGAAAAAGCTATGTTGTAGGTTTTGCCACGTTTTTGCCTTTATTTTCACCATTTTGTAATCTTCACATCAGTTGAATGTGACCTGTCCCAACTACACTTAATTCTTCTTGCATCCTAACCTTGTAACCCATTGGCTCTGTAAGACTTTGGACCAGGAAAGGCCATTTTCAACCCCATACATGGCTCTTGTCAGTATTTATCCACAACCTGAGGTACAGACGCATGTATGCAATATCTCTATTTCCCGTGAGGTCTTCGTACTGCCATCCAGCTGGACTTGAGATCCTGATTGCTGTGCTGTGATCATACAAACGCAGCAACCTATTCACTCAGCAAATTCCATTGTGAAATGCACTGCAGCTTCGGAGCTGTGTAGTTTATTTGCGTTATTATCACATGGCCTTTAAGTGTACGAACCATCAGAGGTGCTTGGAATACAAATCAGGGCATGCGATGTGTCCAGGCGCATCGAGTCATTTTGTGCCCTCTGGCTCGTCGTTACAGCATGAAATCCAAGTGCTCGATCGGATTTTCAAGGACGGTGTGAATGCCTCAAATTCCAGCTAGAAGGGGGATGTTGCCATTTTTTTGCACATACGGTTTAACCCAAACGCAAACTTCATTTATTGTAATATGAACAATAAGCGGCCACAGAACATCTGCTTTCAGGTGAACTTGTTCTAAAAGGCTGTTGCAAGCATTGTCAAGTGTCTGACCACAGGTTTCGTGTTAAAACTTCATCAAGCAGTCTGAAAACTATTTAAAACTGCAATCAATGTAATGCCCAATATTTGACCTTTTTAAGCTTTATTTTCACAGCAATTGGTGCCCCTTTGATTCCACCCCCATTTCATTGAAAGAATGATGAGCACTTGGTCACCCTAAGGAGCTAACAAAGCATTTGTATCATGGCACATCTTTGGTTTCTTTAATTTTGTCATTTCTGATGGATTCTTGATTACATCTGGCAGGAATACAGCCATTTGCCAACTGTCTGGATCCATGCTGATGGTCCTCAAAAGAAAGTCCTTTGACTCACTTCCTTGGTGAAAGTATGAGGGCCCACATAGGGCAGGCTAAGCTTGAGATTAATTTTTTGAATTTATTTGTAAACATGCTTGACGAACACAAATCACTCTGATGCTGCTTATTTGGAAATACCTGTTTCCTTGCTTTTCAAAGTGATATATTTTTATTTGATTCTTGGAACTATCTTTGTTTACTGCAGGACAGAGTGAGGACCCAAAGCTACCAAGATTTCATATATAAAAACGAACACCTTTTTAAGGATAAGGTGGGTAATAAGTTAATGTTTACATATAAAAGACTTCCATATTACACCTCTAAAATGTATTCAATAAAACCATGTTTCCACATAAAAAGTTGGTCTGCAGCAACAACCAAATTAAGCTTTTATTTATTTGGTACTAGCAGGGATGCCCCGCATTGTCGGGTCTCTCCTCCCACCCCTTCCCCTCCCTCTGGACTCCCCCTCCCCCTCCCCCAATTCCCCTGCCTCCCCTAGTTAGTGGAGGTTGGCTTTAAGGCTTTCCACTCTCTGGGGACATGTACGGTGTACGAATGCAAGTTATCTCCAAAGATGACTTGTAATCGTCTCTGCCACCACCACTGGGTGGCACTACACGATACTCATTTACTTTGAGAATTTTCATCGACATTCCCTCCCAAACCCCCGTGATTACAGATGAAACCAAGCAGCCCATGTTCACCATGTGGTCAAACTTGGTCCATGTGCCAAGTTTGGTTGCAATTGGCCCAGTAGTTTTGGCGTGATTGGTGTATCACGCACGCACACGCACACGCACACACACGCACACGTGCGCACACACACACACACACACACACACACACACACACACACACACACACACACCACACACACTACATTTATTAGATGGCTGCTGCTGATGGAACCAGCTTTTGTCCAAATTGTAAGATTCTATAATTTTACCAACTTTATTCTTTCCTTTGTCAGGGAAACATGCCATTTCACATTCTTCATTCCAAATACAGTACTATACGAGAGATGTTTGTCTGTCTGCATCATAATTTTTCTCAGAGATGGCTGAATGGATCTTCGTCAAACTTTCAGAGGTTCATCAGTGAGTGCCGTGGAGTATTTTATGCAAAAACAACTTTTTGAAAATAAAAAGGTTAAATTTTTTTTTTCGATTGAAAAAATAAAAACGCTTATAACCTTTGTCGCTAAGTGAAAGGTAATAAATGATCCCTGACCCCATTCTTTATTGGGTGTAGGGAAGTGTTTTATGCCCCCACAAAAGTAGAAAAAAACCAATTTGATTTCTTCAAAATGCCAACAGAATTAGGACAGCACCGGGCAATGCTGTGTATCCCTTCTAGTACCATATATACAGTATATACACAGCAGACTTGAATATAACTTTGGTTTATAATCTAATTGTATTACTCATTTTAAAAAAAATCGTTGAAAGTTTCATCCTCACACTCGATCTTCCACAATGAGGATTTGAATGCTTGCTGTTCCTGGTTGATGGAAAGATGGCTCGTTAAGAAAAAGCATGGGATAGGTCATCTATTTTTATTATCTTGCCAAAACGAAGTTTTTGCAAGATATGTTAGTCAGCTTGTATGGTTTTTTTTGTTTGTTTGTTTTTTTTGTTTGTCTGTAATCACGTATAAAAAATTCTGCAGAGCACAGTTATCATTGGAAATTTTTGTAACTTCGCATATCAGAGGCCTATAGAGGTCCCTTTCAGCACACAAAATTTTGAAGGTCAAGGTCACTTTGTCGCAAATCAGGGGAGTCGACGAAACCCTTATTTTTTGAGTAATTTTGATCGGATCGTCTTCAAACTTCATGGGAATATAGTTCATGGTCTGGTGCTCAGCTGATTAATTTTTGGTGGTGATTGGCCTTGACCTTCATGTGCTTTTTTTTTTTTTGTCTGTAATCTCGTATAAATAACTCTGCAGAGCACAGTTATTGGAAATTTTTGTAACTTCACATATCAGAGGCCTATAGAGGTCCCTTTCAGCGCATAAAATTTTGAAGGTCAAGGTCAAAGGTCAAGGTCACTTTGTCGCAAATCAGGGGAGTCGACAAAATCCTTATTTTTTGAGTAATTTTAATCTAATCGTCTCCAAACTTTATGGGAATGTAGTATATGGTTTGGCGCTCAGCTGATTAGTTTTTGGTGGCAATTGGCCTTGACCTTCATGGTTAGTGCCTGAGGTCAAACATATTTGACCCCAAGGTCAAATTTTCAAGTTTTAGGAACCATATCATGTAGTACCTCAAATTGAACACCTCGATGAGTGCTTTCTAGATATGTCAAGCTTGAGACATTATGACGTCATTTGGTGACGTTATGAGGCAAACACATATTTTTCATGGTTACTCTGTAGAACGATTCTCATCGGAATCTCTCGGAGGCAGATATTCCTCAAGGAGTCACTCCTGGTGGATAGCAGCTCTGTTCACCTCAGTGTGACCTTAAAGAAGTCACACGTGGTCACCTTTTGGCAAGATACGGGTCACCCTGCGGGTGACATTGGTTTATTTTTATTTTTGTTATGATGATGCAATTATTGTTCAGGTCGTATTGGATGTGGGCTGTGGCTCTGGAATCCTATCGCTATTTGCTGCCCAGGCTGGAGCACGCCACGTATTTGCAGTTGAGCAGGCAGACGTCGTCCACTGGACTCGAGAGACCGTCAGGTGAGGAAAACAAAGTCTGTGCAGTGAACCATTGCAACGACAAGTTGGGTTAGATTTGTGAGAAGTTTGCCATAATTGAAACCTAACTATGTCATGTATTCTTTTGATATTTACTCGATTTCCTGCTAAGAGTCCCCCGTAATCTTTCGGTGCTATGCTATATGGTAGTCACGAAGCCCAAAAATTGTTTCGCTATTGTCATTTGGAGCTTTCTGGTTTGGCCTTCAAGAGAGCTGCCAGCCATCATAGTTGCCAACATCATGCTTGTTTGTAATAAGGGTATAAGGACTGATCCCCTTGACTACAGGCACTTCATTCTGCTTTCCATCATAAAGAAAATTATGCAATCTGTCATTAAAGGCATGAATTTTTCTTTTTTTTCCCCCAAACGTTTTTACTTGGGATTGCCTGTTAGGTTTCCTTGTTGGCCACTCCACCTTAGATTGTGCTTATTCTGCTGTATTTAACCAATCGATGGAAGCCTTGAACTTCAAACGAGAGGTCAAAGCCATTCTTTCGACATGAGATTTTGAAACCATTTCCCACCAATTGCTGCTCTCCAAGCTGTCCTCCAATGGCATTAAGGATCCTTTCTTCTTGTGTACCTAACCCCTCCAAACCTATCCACCAATGGTTCATTCATATGACATATTTATCAAAACTGAGACCAAAGTTAAAATAAATAATTTTCATGACATATCAACCATTCGATAAATTACAGCAATTCTGCAAATCCTACAGAAAGAAGATGGTTGAAGATAATATAATGTTTTTTCCCGTAGTTCAAGATTGTCGAAATATATGAATCCACTCCAGAGTGTTTTGTATTAGGCCGCTCTTATTAGCTGGTAAATGTTACACACTACATAATTTATTTGGTCCAGGATCTTGTCGTTCCTCACCTGGTCCCTGGATAAATTTTGGCTTGTAATACGCAGATCAGAGCGTTACAGCACAGTAGACATGAAATCCATCATTGCTGCCAATGTCAGGTCTTTCCTGTTTTCAAACCGTGTGATTTCTGACCATGAGTTTGGATTCCATCCCAGTCACTCAACTTTGGATTTGCTGCAGCTCCATTCTCAGCAATGGTTAGAAGGCCCTACCTTCACCCCTTTTGTTTGATGCTTCTCCCATCTGTGGAACTGCTTTCCAGATGCTGTACTATTCCACTCTTCCCTCCAGGGCTTCAAGCAGGTGGTGCACTGCCATTTCAATGTCATCCTCCATTTTTACGAGCATTCTCAATTATCCTCATTGATACTTCCTCACCCAACCTTCTTACTTGCAGGTTGCTATTTCTTTCCCTTTTTTTTCTTTCTTCTCCATAATTTGTTCCCTTGTGTCCCAGAATTGTCCTGCTGTCACTTCAATGGGATAACCCCTGCGAATAGTGGGTGTTTCCAGTTTCTTTGCCTCTTGTCTGCTCCATTTGTTCCATCCGCATGGTGTAATAAAATGTGCAGCTCTTAACAGCTGGAGATTACACAAGGTAAGGCTTTCACACAACTTGAACCATTTATAAGCCTCTGTAATATCATCAGCCTCGAGAGCATAATTTGTAGGATTTCAAACTGATGTCACTTTCTCAGGAAGGCTTGCCCTTGAAAGACAGTGTCACTTGCTGAATGTCATCCCATGTCTTGCTTGTTCATGAAAACGTATTTCAAATATCCCTTGCATTTTTTTGTTGTTGTTGTTGTTGTTGTTCAGCATGGTTTTTGTTTTTTTGAAAACATTTTTAACATAGCATGGAACAAAGGGGACGAAAGCACAGAAAGAGCAGAAGGTGCAAGACCAGAAAGGACACAGTAGAACACAGATACATACCATTAACCTCTTTCTGATGGGAAAGTGAGAGGCCGATAGTCTTTGCTTCATTATAGGAGATTCCAATGATTGTGAATGCCTTGGGTTCCATGGTATCTGGCTGAGCAAGGTGAAAGGCAGGAGTGCCAGCCCAGAAGGGAGAGCAGTACTCAATCCAGCTGTAGATGGAGGCCTTGTAGGTGGATAGTAGTTCAGGTCTGCCAAGGAAGGACTTTGTACAATGGAGGATGCTCATTTGGTGACTGGCTTTGGAGGCAAACTTTGAAATGTGGTTTGCCTAAGAATGATAATGGCTGATGGTGAGACCCAGGAGTTTGAGTGAATGAACTTCCTCAAGAGGATTGTTGAGAAAGTGGATGGGACGGTTTGTCATACGGTCGTTACTGAGGATGAGAGTGTGACAGTTGTCAGGATTGAAAGACATATTCCAAGTATTTGACTAATGTGATTTTGTCAAGGTCCAAAAAGGGAAGAGGTTGCTGCTTGCCTATCTGAAGGATGAGTGATGGTCCAGCAGAGGGTGAAATCATCAGCAAATGGATAATGGGTATTTTCCAGAGTCAGAGGGATCAATGATGAAGATTAGGAATGGAATTGAGCCCAGAACGTTGCCTTGGGGCACTCCGACCTTAACAGGGAGAGATTAAAGGAATCCGTTGAGCCATACGTTGGCATCGACAGTAGAGGTATTCAGTCAGCCATCCATGTTGGGAGGGCCTCCATCCATTGTTGGGAGAGTTGAAGCAGCATGTCCAAGGGAGAGTGACACGGTCTGAATCTGAATTGGTGATCTGAATTCAGGCTGTTGAAGAAAAAGAATGATTTCATATTGTTGTGGTTGACGAAATTCACAAACCACCATTCAGGTCCCTTAGGTGAGATATCTCTGTAAGTATATGTGTAGTTAGGCCCAAACCCGTTGTTTAGAGGGAATAAATGTCATTCATGCGGGCTGCGACCCTTCTAGATAGCCGTTTTTCTTTTACTATCTTTATTTTGGACCAGCCGCCATTACTACCACCACCAACCACGTCTCAACAGCCATCACACAACAACCACCAACCGTAACGCCGCTTCACAACAACAGCCACGACCTTTACCGTCACAACTCGCCCTCGCAACCATCGCATCACCACTATTCCCGCGCCACTTGTGGGCACCGATACTGGACTCGTGCAGGGCGCGCACCGAGCAGCGGGTGCAAAGGCGCCGGCCTTTCCGAAGAAAACGGATCAAAAACGACTCACGCCCACTTCTGTTCCGTCCTATCGGCGAGCGTGGGGCGATTTGGCCCCGCCTCCAGGTACGTTGGAGTGTGGTCGCTATATGCAAATTCATGGATCAAAAAGCATTCACGCCCACTTTTCCTCGGTCCAATGGGGAGCCAGTTAGAGGTGAAGGGTCGGAGGTAAAGGGTCGAAGGTGAAGGAGCGAGGCCACGGGGCATATAAGGGGCTGCGCTCGCCAAACAGTTCAGTACGGAGGGGAGAGAGTGAAGAGTTCGGAGCCAGTGAAGAGTTGGGACGAGTCAAGAGAGGAGACGGAGAGGGCGGTTGGACGGAGCTGTGGAGAGGTGGCGGCGGCGAAGGCGGTCGAGGGGGTGCTCGTGTCGGAGTCGGGGAGCTGCGGAGAGAGAGGCCGGCGGCGCGACCGAGGTCGTGGTGGAGACGCTCGTCGCGGGACCCGAGAAAGGGAGATATCCACCCCCCCCCGAGCATCAACAACCCCCTCCTGTTTCCCCCCGTGCTGAGATAGTGCGAGAAGGGGGCCCCGTCCCCACCCCATACCAGGCAGTCCCAGCGAGGCCCGCGGAGTCGGGGCGCCAGCGCCATTTCACGGCTCATCACCAGACGGGTAGGCCCGACGCGGTCTCGGCCCCAGGCCCGCCTCATCCTTGAGGGTGGTCCTTTTCTTTTGCTTTGGGTATATGTGTTGTCGGCGCCGTCTGTGAAGTAAAACTGCATAAGTGTTGCCGTGTGCTCGCGTAGTCGGTAATAGATCTGCATTGTGTTTCTCTTTTATATTTGCTTTTTGTGTAATATTGTGTTTCTTCTTCTTTTACATTTGCTTTTGGTGTAATTGTATATGTGTGCTTTCCGTTCATCGTGAAATAAATGTGCTTTATGTTGAACTGTTTTCCCGCTTCGCTTCGTCTTTTCCTCTATTGAATCTCCATCTTACTTCACGTAAAGGGTTGGTCGTGGGCTAAAACGCCCGATAATTAATCGAACCGTCGAGGCCGATGATAACACCGCTCGGTTATCCCGATAGTACGGAACGGGTCGCTTAAAGTGGCCCATGTCCGAAGTCGACCTGCGGCGAGGTGCGATCGCCCGGTCTACCCTCCGTGTGGGTACTTAGGTAGGTCGAATTTGGCGAACAACCCTATCCCACGCGGGGGGCCGATTGGCACGATCGTGGTGAGGCCGAAAGGTCCACCCGTGACTAGTTCCCGGCGTTAGTCCGAGAGGGTCACGACTGGATTGTCCGTCCGGTGGGCGACGTGCCGCGATTCGAGTTACGTGGCCGTTTGCACGCCGGCGGGCGCGAATCCGCAACAATATCAATTGAGATGATGGATTCCATGACTTTGCTGGTGATTGTAAGTATGCTGATAGGTCTGTAGTGAAAGGCATGAGTGTTTGCAAAAAATTTTTTTATGTAATGCAGTGATGGCTGACTTCCAAGCAAATGGAAGATGATTGAGGGCAAATGATTGGGTGAAAGTGCAGAGAGGGGATGTGCAAGAGGAGCAGATCAGGATTTTGACATGTGATCTGATGCTGTCCAATTCAGTTGCAGAATTAAAGTCGAGGGTTGCCAGAAAATTCTCCACTTTCTCAGGTGCAAAAGGTAGAGTCCATGAGCAGTTGGGTGCGACTGTGTCGGGTGGGTGCAGAGATTGAGGGGTTGGGAACACACAATTTGGAAGCAAAGAAAGAATTGAGGCTTTCGGCCTTCTCACGAGCAGAGTCGGCTGTGGTGCCATTTTAAAAGCGGGAAGGGATGGAGTGGGGTCATGTTCCAGAGACAGACTTACCAAGCTGCCACCAGGTTTTTGGAGGAGGGAGAGAAGTTTGAAAGTTGAAGAATGCTGTGTATAAAGGTTTCTTATTCTGGTAGTCCAGGGAATCTAGTTCTTTTTTCACTCAACTTAAAACAAATTGCAACAACTTGCCACCAAAAAAAAAACAATTTGCCCAATATGGCCACCAAATATCAATATTTTACCATATCTTTGTTCTGATGGCATATTTAAGTGATTCATTATTCTAGAATGAGGTTTTTGAACACAAGGATGCATTTTGAATACTTTAAAACTTGATTGGATGAATAGCTCATTTGCATAAATCCAATATGGCTACCAAATATCAATATCTCACCATATCTTTGCTCTCAGGTGACATGTCTTGCTTGAGAATTATAAACAACACTTGCATTCTGCTTCTAGATATTTTAGATGATGGAAAACACAAGACATCTGCTCAAGCATGCTGAAATTATTTCCAATGCATGTAATATTGCATCTTCCTCCTGTTATTGTTATCAATGTCAGGTCAGGTATGGGAGCTTGCAACAGAGCAGCATGCTGCTGTGTCCAATACCCGCCAGTACTCCAGGGGCCTCTGTCTGGCCATCCCCCAAGTAGATACCTAGCCCATCCCCATCTCCTTGAGATTCCGATCAATCTGCTGGAACAATGAGGCACACGGTTGGCCCGTTTGCCTCCTCCACCCACAAGGCTTCCTTCCTGAGAGAATCTGGTGAGCAGAATCAGCATCAGGGAAACAAGCCACATGTTCACAGAGCTGCAGGTGATGCTCACAGACTATATACAGGTATCAAATTACATCTGAGTCTCTCTCAGCAAATGCTCGTTGGACACAATGTCTGACTAGTGATCGCCAAAGATTCTCCAAAGAGACCAGGTACCGAAGGAATTAAGTCACTGTCTCAGATCCTTGGTCAGAGTCCAAGTCTCATATCTGTAGAGCAAGACTGGAAGCACCGAGGACTTCAAGAATTAGACCTTCGTCCTTCTGCATAGGTACCGACAGCGCCACACCACATGATCCAGTGAATCCATGACTCCCCAAGCCCGACCCAGATGTCCATTGACCTCTGGTGCACAACATGTGGAGATATGAATATCACTTCTAAGGTAAATGAATCCCTCTGTGACCTCAACATCTTCACCACAAATGGGTACAGACAAGATAGCAGCATCCCAGATGTTAGTGAAAGCCTGGTCTTAGTTTTAACCAAGGAAACTCACAATCCCAGTGGCTCTGACTCCTCAATCAGCACCTCGATGGCCCCCATAAGGATATCCAGTGCCTCCGCAAAGATGATTGCATCATCTGAAAAATCAAGGTCAGAGATTTTGACATTCCCAAACGATGCACCACAGCTTGATATCTCTGACATCCTCCCCAGATTCCAATCAATACAAGTGCTCAAAAGTGTGGGGGCCAGTACTCACCCTGCCAAATTCCCGTGACAACTGGAAATAAGTCGGAGATGGTAACACCACATCTCACAGATCACAGCACTCTCAGTACCAGAGTAAAGTTCAGAAATCAAATTAATCAGTTTTGGTGATACCCCACGAAGACTGAGAATCCTCCAGAGGGCATTCCGATTCAGTGAATCAAATGCTTTGTGGAGATCAACGTAGGCTGTGAGCAGCCCCTGCTGAAACTCTTGTCTGCGTTCAGTGAGGACCCGAAGAGCAAGGATATGGTCAATTGTTGACCTCTTTGGTAGAAAGCCAGACTGCTTTGGGTGTTTGTGATCAAGCAGATGGTGGCGAACCCTATCAAGAATTATTCGAGCAAAGACCTTGTCCGGCACTGAGAGCAGCGTTACCCCTCGGTAGCTGTTGCGGTCCTAGCGATCACCCTTCCCTTTCCAGAGAGGGACAATAATGCCCCTCTTTCAGTCTGTTGCGATGATGCCTGTGCTCCAAACAGAGCAAAGAACTGCATGCAATGACACGGCTATAGCATTTCCACCAGCGTTGAGAAGTTCAGCTCATGCTCAGTTGCTGCAGGCTGTCCGGGAAACTTGGGCCAAGCATATGCGGCCTTGCTCGGCTGGTGAGTGTGGAGAAGCACCCTTTTTTGGTGAAAATAGTGAATTGTGGAAAGATTGGCATGGGTAATCGAGGGTTAGACGTAAAATCGAGGGGGAGTTTTGTGAAGCCATGGTGGACACTGGAGCCATTGACACCATTATTAGTCCTCTAATGTTAGACCAAAGTGTTGGAGACTGGGATCAAATTTGTAGGTTAGAAGCACACAGCCTTCAACCGGCCACAGCAGTACTGACGCCAATCATGGGCCATGGCATCGTTAGGGTAGAGTTGGGCAACATTGCATAAATCCAATATGGCTACCAAATATCAATATCTCACCATATCTTTGCTCTCAGGTGACATATCTTGCCTGAGAAATATAAACAGCACTTGCATTCTGCTTCTAGATATTTTAGATGATGGAAAACATAAAACATCTGCTCAAGCATGCTGAAGTTATTTCCATTGCATGTAATATTGCATGTTATTGCATATTATTCAGTTGAGCTGAATGGGGGCATTTGGGAGAATCAGGGTTTATTCTAATGTGCAGTTGTACCCCTTTTGTGCAGTTGTAAATTCAAAATGTGCAGTTGTCAATTTGTTCTTTGTTTGAATTTGCATGGCTCGGGTGTCATAAACTAGGAAGGAACCACAATAGACGTCACTGATAGTCTGATAGCTGACCAAAACTTTTTTTTTAATTAACCTTACAATATACTGCAATCATACATATTACATAAATCATAATATATGACATAGACTACCACATTTCACATTACAAATTATATCTTAAACAGTGAGGATTATCAAACGTATTAACAGTAGATGTGAAACCACAAGTGGTTGCTCATAGTCACACAAAGAACAAAATCATAAACCTGAGCCTGAGGTTGACTATGACTAACATTAGAACCAAGTTTCAGGTAAGTCCAACTCGCTAGCTGTCTTTGGCATGAGTAAGATTAAACAAAATCTGTAGAACTTAACGAAAATGAACATTTGAACCTGTCCAAGTAAGCAAAACTGTAAGAAGTTAGAATTTCTTGACCTTCTTCTTAGGTGATACCTCCACCTCGTCAGGCTCGTCATCCTCTACTTTGTGTTCTGCTTCTGTGAAAACTCCCTTGAAGTGGACTTGAAACTTTGCTTTGTCATGACTTTTGTTTCTGCGTGCCTTTGATGACAGCCAAATCATAACCGCCTCCCTTGGATCAAATGCTTCTAATGGTGGCATGTTGTAATGTATGTACAAATACAGATTTTCCGTCTCCACTGACATTCTTGATCTTTCACATGTTTTCAGAGCATTGCTGCTACTTATAAGACGCTCAACATCTGCTGAATGAGGCTTGGCAGCCACAACTCTGCTTAATGCCTTCACCAGATTTGGAAACAGTTCTTTAGACACCAGATACTTGACCAGCTTGTTGAGAGTTAAGTCTCTTCCTTGTCCAGAAGACACAAGATCTTGGTATTCCATACCGAGTTCCTCAAGGTCCAAATCTGGACATATCAGCTGATGAACAGCCTTGATGTCAGCATCTTGTAGCTTCAAGAAGGGCACCAGTACCTCCATCATGTGCTTGTCAATGTCACTGTCAAACCGCTGTACCAGGAACTCTGACAGGATTGCACAAGCTCGTTTTGTATGGCTGCATTGTCCCTTTTGCCACTAACAAAAAGGTGGTGGTCTTTGCTTCGGCGTCCTCTTTCCTCACCTGTAAACACATAATTACATATATATTTAGATAAGATTGGTTGTAATCGTTCATCTCCCATTAAAATTAAAAATTGATTGGAATCTGAGATATTACATTCCATTAGAAAGTGAATTTCATCTTCAACTTTCCCGCTATTGTACAGAGCGCATTTTCTATCACACAGTGCAGTTTTTGGTTTATTAAAACGGCCGGTGTCCGCAGCAAGCGGTAAACATCCTGATCGGAATTTAAAAAGAATACGTTGGTGGTCACCCTCCTCTGGGTAGGGTAATAGCAGGTAATTTCCCCTTTGGCGCATACCTTTTCACAACATGAGACTCCTTCATACAAGGATCACAGTAAACTAAGTGTCTCCCATGTCTGTGAAGGTGGACAAAACATCCTTGATCACTGTTGGTTGTAGATGGATTTGAGTTATCTGCTGGAGGGTCATTTGTGTTTTCACTACCTTCAGAAGTACTTCTTTCCAATTCGTATTCTCTTGATTCATCATCTACACTTTCTGTATCTGCCTCAGACTGTTTGTCTTCATCTGCAGCTGTTGATGTACCTGGCATGGTATCATCATCCTCACCAGGTTTGGATGCTACACCACCAGCTGGACTAAACCATTTCCTGATATCCATTCTGAGTTCTGACTGATGACCATGCCTGTCAAAAAAGAATTATATAAATTACCTCACATATACTAAAAACAGTATCTATTTGTTTATTTATTAACTTACTTATTTATTTAGTTTTCAGTCTATTTGTATATGTGTGTATATATATATATATATATATATATATATATAGTCTGAAAAGACACGTTACAATAGGTATGGGTGACTGGTATATTTTGGTTTGCGGATATGTATCACATGACGATGATTCATACCAAGAGTTACAGTAGCCCACTCTTAAATATGTGTGTAATTAATTAGATATCGTTTTCTTGAAAAATCGCCAAATATAGCAGATTGACAGATGAAACTGGTCAAGACACCCCTCAGAATGCACCACAGAGCATCTAGAAATCAATAACTTTCTGGGGGAGACCCCCCAGAGCCACTCGGCGGGAGGGGATACCCCTCCCACATCCTCCCGTGCTCTGCACGCCTTGCCCCTGCGGGCCTCGGCACTGCTATGCGCCACGACGGCTCAGCTGTCGTACTCGGCTACTTCACAGCCTCCATTTTTTCCCGCCCCTGCCTCGCATCAGAGTTTGTGCAGTTGTAAATTTTCCTTAGAATAAACCCTGGGGAGAGTCGGTGAGGCAAGTCGAGGCCTGAGGAGAACGAGGCTTTTGGGGGAATTGAACGAGTTCTGAGGAGATCGTCCTGCTTGCCTGCTTTTGTGCACAGTCTGTTCGTCGATCTGCCCATGTGCTTCATCTCTTCATTGTCCTGGTCATCGGGTGCTCGCCTCATTGCCCTGGTCTTTGTTTCCTCATCATCCTCTCATCGCCTGCTTGTCCCCGCTACCACCAGAGCCGAGTCCCCCAGTTTTTGTCCCTTCCCCTGTCAGTTACTGAGTCGGGTGTGTGGTGCCTTAGATTTCTTCAGATTCATTTTTGTTTTCATTGTACATAATTATTGTACACCACTCCTTCCCAATTCCATATCCAGGCGATGCATGACGTCATCGCCAGGCGATGAAGGAAGGGAGTACTCAGTTTTTACTCCGTTTGTTTGTTTGTTTGATATCTCAAGGTGATATCTCAGCCATTCTTTGAGCTAGGAAGCTGAAATTTGGAGACAAAAGTGAAGATTTGCTTTGACAAAAATGGTATTTTTTTCGATTAATCAATAAACTGATTAATTACTTAATTATTATCAATTTATTAATTACTTATTTATTTTATTTCTCATCTGGGCAATATCTCAGGCACCTTTTGAGCAAGGAAACTGATTATTGGACACGACAGTGTACTAGAGATTTGGCTAGAAGGGGTATTTTTGATTCAGTGATTAATCAATTCATCGATTAATTATTCAGTTTTTTTGATGAATTGCTTAATTTTCAAAAAGTTACTGATTCGGATGAAACAGTTTTGGTTGAGGGATGCTATTCAGTAATTGATTGAGAAATTAATTATTTTACGATTATTATTTATTTATTTTAATTATTCAATGAATCAATTAATCAATCAATTATTGTGCACTGCTCACTCCCAATCCAGTCTCCTTGTGCTGCATAGCGACATCGCTGGGCGCCAAAGGTGCCCCTGCAATGTCGCGTGCTCAGGATTTGTTATTTATTTCTTTGGCATGGGGGCGGTGTACTTTATACCTCTGCTTGTTTATGATCGATTCGGTATTCCCATTTTCTTCCCTATCCCAACCTGCCCTCGTCTCCTCGCAATCACCATTCCCTTGGTTGCTTCTGGCTCGGGAATTATCCCGTTTGTTTTAAAAAGGGCAAAGTTTCTCGTGTTTCTCCTTACAACCCATGTGCACGTTGTCCGCCATCAGTTCGGAACGTCGTGGGACTTTAAACTCTCGCTGCGAGGATCGGGGCGTAAGTTGAGCCGTCGACGCAACATTATGTTTGGAGACAGATGCTCATCTTCCTGTTGGATTTGTAAACAGTTAAGATGCTCATTTTCCTGTTATGCTTCTTTCGCTTGAGTGAGGAATTGGTGCAGGTGTGCATGCATTCACACGTGTTGATGTGTATGCTCGTTGTGCCCGTGTGTGCCACTGCTGCACTGAACCTTAACCTTAAACCTCTATGACAATAGCAGTGCACACTTGGCATTTACTTAGTTACTCCTATGTTTTGAGTTGGGTTTTCTGTTTGCAATTATCTGATATGCTTCAGGTCAAACAAAGATGCTTACAAGGATTTTTTTTTGTGTGGAATCAATATAAATCCGCACTTTACAAAATGCCAAGTCAGACTTGTGTTTTTGCTGGTGGAAAGCACTTTTTGTTTTTCTTTAAACCTTTATACTTTGCATGAAACTTGCTGTTATTTCCATTACATTGAGCATGCAGGCAGAGTGAGCCTTGATACTCATCAAAATGTACTGGGTGTGTCATGGTGGTGGTTGTCATCACAATTAATTTAGTTTACCGATAAGGCCTTAGTTATTTTATAACTTGGTTTACGCAGTTCTTCAGCTAAAATGTAGGGTCGGTAGGTCAAATATAAATATAATTTCCATTTTTAGAAATTATATATTTTTATGATTTTTTTTTGGATGTTCCAAGGAAAAGACAAGGGTAGGTGGGGGGAAAATAAATATAAATCCCGGACCAGGAGGATCTAAGAAAACATTGAAGATGGAAAACCATTCAAATGCAGGATGCCCATGTTCACTGTATCATCTGATGTGAAAAAACAATAAAGAGGGATTAAAACTTGTTTTTACAATATAGTCTGGCATGTTTTTCTCATAGAAACCTGTTGGACCATCAAACAAATGGAAACAATGCTGAGAAAATTACTGTCCAAGTCATAAATGTGTGTGTGCACACCAGTGCATAGTGCTGGATATTATTTTTAAAAAAGGTGCCTACTCGGAGTCAACACGCTCAAAACGGTCAATCAGAGCCATAACCAGCTCTTACTTTTCAGTCGGCATCTGATCGTACCGTCTCCCCATCCCCATGAGCACATCAAAGGCTGATTTCTGGTCCGTTGAAGGCGGAATATCAGCATCTCGCAGGGAAACTTTGACGTACTTGGCACCGAAATCTTTCAATACGAACAGCGGTGTACAACTTTCGATGGAAACAAAATCGGCACGATTGAGAGTAGCCTGCGAATCATCCCTGCTGCTGCACTGAATTGATGCAATCGTTTGGCCAGAATATTCGTCATCAAGATGTTGCGTGATTAAATCACCAATACAGTTATATACATGTGTAACTCGAATTTATACCGCTGACATACTTCTTAACAATCACTTTCGCCCCAGAAACCACAGTCAATCTGAACCACGCTGGCCACTCCTCAGACGCCATGACCGAAGACGACTGCGCAGTTCTACTGCGCAGTTTGGTTAAAGGTGACTTGGCATTTTGGTGCGTGCGCACGGAATTATATTTTGAAAATAAATGCCGACATTTACATTTCGGGTTTTTAAACTTTTGCACCTTCGGCCGAAAATGTATAAATATAAAAGGCAAAGAATGTGTTTTATATTTATATTTCATTTCGGCAAATATACCGTCAGCGGATCCGTAAACCAAGTTATAAAATAACTAAGGCCTAAACAAGGAGAAAAAGACATAAAATATCATCGCCCCCATGGTTTTAGTAATTTTGCTGTATGGAGTTAAAGGGCTCGCCCATATATTTACAAGATATATATGTATGTGCAACTGACTTGAGTGGTCATGTGACATGTGACATTTGCCAAGTTTGAATAAAATTGGATCATGCATGTCTGAGAAGTGTTTGCGGATGTGTTCAACACCCGTTTTTTGGGGGGAGGGTTTTTTTATTCACAACTAAAATGGCCGCCAGTCTACCAGTTGGCCATCTTTTATCAGATTGCAAAATAAAGTGAGGTGCATGTGTATTATATGCCATCATGGACTGTGTTTTGCAAGGTTTGAACAAAATTGGACCATGCATGTTCAGGAAATGGTTGGGTACATGATTAAGTAACAAAATAGCCACTAGTTGGCCATTTTGGACCTGATCTAGAAACAAAACGACGTGCATATGTAAGCCATCATTCATTATCTGTGTGCCAAGTTTGAACAACATCCGTAAATGCATGTCCGAGAAATTGTTGAGGACGTGTTCAACATCGGGTTTTTTTACAACTAAAATGGCCGCTAGTCAGCCATCTTCGCTCGTGTCGTGAAACAAAATGATGTGCTAATGTATACCATCATGTTTTGTCTTTGTGCCAAGTACGAATAAAATTGGTCATACATGTCCAAGATATGGTTGCGGGCACGCACACATGGGCACGAAAATCGAGACCAAATCCATAAACCTCCGTTTCGGACTAAGTCCAACGGGGACTTATAAAAGTTCTGTTTCTAATTACCAACTTGGTATTGTTTTCGCAGAGAGAATGGCTTTGAGGATAAGATAACAATCATTCATGGACGGATCGAGGATGTTGATCTTCCAATGGACAAAGTGGATCTCATTGTTTCTGAGTGGATGGTCAGAATATATATTTTTTAATTTCTATCCGTATTTTGTCATTTGAGGTTTATATGCATTTCTATAAACTCAGCATTGTTTTTGTTTTTGTTGTTTCCCTATCCAGGGGTACTTTTTGCTTTTTGAATCCATGTTGGATTCTGTGTTCACAGCCCGAGATTGTTGGCTGAAGCCTGGTGGTGCTGGTAAGGCCTACAGTTTGTATTGTCCACAAGATGGCAGATGAGACTGATATATATGTATATATATATATATATATATATATATATATATATATATATATATGTATATGTATATATATATATATATATATATATATATGTATATGTATATGTATATATATATATATATATGTATATGTATATATATATATATGTATATATATATATATATATATATATATATATGTATATATATATATATATATATATATATATATATATATATATATATATGTATATGTATATATATATATATATATATATATATATATATATATGTATATGTATATGTATATATATATGTATATATATATATATATATATATATATATATATATATGTATATGTATATATATATATATGTATATATATATATATATATATATGTATATGTATATATATATATGTATATGTATATATATGTATATGTATATATATATATATATATATATATGTATATATATGTATATGTATATGTATATATATATATATGTATATATGTATATATATGTATATATATATATATATGTATATATATATATATATATATATATATATATATATATATATAGATATATTTGGTGGAGGGGAAGGATGAGTGGGCTATAATTTTCTCCCTACGATGAAAGAATGATCTACATCACTAACTTGTCACAGTAGTTGGTCTTTTCTATGTAGTTTACAGTTTGTCACATGTTTTTTCCAGCTCGTGAGTTTCCTGATGCCATAGAAATAAGAGGACATTCTTTTGCCTCTGAAACATTTGGAAAGGGAAAAACCTTTTGACCCATTCTTGTTACTTGCATTGACCACCCATCTTTGTCGACGCATCTGAATTGCCAGCAATTTGGGATCTTTCTTCTACATGCAAGAAGTGTTGCAAGACATGTTTTTCATTTATTTATGTTTTTAAAGATTTGAAACCAATGACTTCTGTAATACTTGATGTCTTATATATCCTTCCTTCCACCAGATGTTCCTGACTCCTTAGTGTCCCTCCCTGGCTATTGTCTCCTCCAGTTTGAGTGACCCGAACCCTGTCCTGGTGGTTTCAAAACCCGATCATCAAAAACTCCATTTCTCACACTTCGTTTACTTGTTTGTTTAAAAAGATATATATATATATATATATATATATATATATATATATATATATATATATATATACAATGTCAAGACTACCAGGCGTAGTGGCGTGTGCCTGTAATACGGCTACTCGGAGGCTTGGGTTGGAGGATCGCTTGAGGACGGGAGCTCTGCACTGGGCCGCGCTATGAGAGGGTGTAGGGCAGCCCAGAATCATGGCGAAACCCAATCCTTATCCCTGTGTCGTAAGAGGCAACCAGGGTTGCGTCAGGAAGGGCATCCGGCATAAAACCTATGCCAAATCAGAATGCGGATCATAACGGATGATCCGCTGTGGCCACCTCTAATGGGAGCAGCCGAAAGAAGAAGAAGAAGATATACAATGTCAAGACTCATATAAGAGTACTGTTCGTGTACCTCCCAAACCCCACGAGGACCTCTGGCTGTGACCTCCCCTCTGCTCCCACCTCATGTTTGTCTGTGTGTTGCACCATACTCCCAACAGGAACGACTCCATCTACATCTCTCAGCCATCATGGACCAACTTTAAATTGCTCATCCCAATTCTCTCTTCCTCATATGTGGTGACTTCAATTGTCACCATGCTAATTGGCTGGGTACTGATACCTCCTCTCACCAGCCATGGCACTTCTGCAAAGGACTTCTGGGTGATTCCATGGGATCACCAGCCATGGTGATTCCATGGGACTGACTGAATCCATGAATTTACCCAGCTTGCCTTCTGGAAAATCTTCCCTTCTGTATTTGGTGATGACCAACTTCCCCACCAATGTATCTTGCTCGTCCTTTGCCCCAATTGGCTCATCTGATCATGTGCTCGTGAAGGTCACCATCTCTCTGTACATTCTCAGAGAGCAACCTCAGCGCCGGCGAGTCTGGCAATTCATTCAGGCAAACTGGCAGGAACTGAAAACAACCATCACGCTTCAGGACTGGTCGCTTATATTGACTGCCCCTGATATTAATTCAGCCGAGAAATCCTGCTGTCTTTTATGCACAGATTCATCCCATCTCATATTCAGTTATCTTACCCATCCTCTCACTCTTGGTACTCTGAATCCCGTGGTGAGGCAGTTGCTTTAAAACAACTTGCATTCTTCTCCTGGAAGGCAAATCCAACCGAAGGCAACCGCAGATCATTCCACAAAGCCCACAAGTGTGTGTGTGTGTGTGTGTGTCTACTCTCAGGAGAGCCAGAAAACAACATCAATCCAATCTCAATAATGACCTTTCAAACTTGTCTCCCTCCTATAAAACCTGGTAGCACATTGTTAAGTCTGTCTCTGGAGTATGTTCCCCTTCGATCCTTTCACTCACTTCAAAAGGCACCACAGCCGACTCCGCTCGTGAGAAGGCCGAATGCCTCAATTCTGTGTTTACTTCAAAATCTTGTGTTCATAACCTTTCGCTCTCTGTACCCACCCTTCCCAGTCATACTCAAGTGCTCCTGAATTCTGTGTCTTTTGCACCTGAGAGGGTGGAAAGGTTTCTGGCAACTCTTGACTCTGACTCTGCAACTGGAACGAACAGCATCAGCACACGTGTCCTAAAAATCTGTGTCCTCTCTCCGCCCTTTTCTCTTTCACATCCTCTCTCTCTGCCCTTTCACCCTATCATTTACCCGAGGTCATCTTCCATCTGCTTGGAAATCAGCCAACATCACAGCATTACATAAAAAGGTGCAAAAACGGATCCCCTTAACTACAGAGCTGTCGGCTTACTTCCAATCATCAGCAACGTCATGGAATCCATCATCGCAGTTGACATAAAATCATTCCTTTTCTCTACCAGACACATCTCAGATCATCAATATAGATTCAAACCTGGTCATTCTACTTTGGACATGCTGCTTTTACTCTCCTAACAATGTATGGAGGCCCTCAATATCAGACATGAGATCAGTGCCGTCTCTCTGGACATATCTCAAACTTTCGATACAGTCTGGCAACCTGTCTTGTTCTCTAAACTGGATGTCTATGAAATCCAAGGCCAACTCCACTCTTGGATTGCTGACTTCCTCCACTCTCGTAGCCAACATGTGGCTCTTAATGATACCCTTTCTTCTGCTCTCCCTGTCAAGGCTGGAGTACCAAGAATAGGATGGGGGCCTAGAACACTGGTAGTGTTCTAGGCCTCATCCTGTTCTTAATATTCATCATTTATCTCACTGACTCTGGAAAATCCTCTTTATCTCTTTGTTGATGATTCCACTCTCTGCTGTGACATTCCTCGTCGTTCTGACAGACAGGTCGCAGCCTCTTCCCTCTCCTCATACCTTGACAAAATTGTAAACTGGTCAAGCACTTGGAACATGTCTTTCAATCCTGAAAAATCTATCTCTATCTCTATCTCTCTCTCTCTGAAAGGACCGTTCTATAAACCCTCCCATATACTTTCTGAACAACTGTCTCGAAAAGGTTCATTCATTCAAACTCTTGGATCTCTGGATCTCAATCTCAGCCATGATCTCTCTCGGGCAAACCACATTTCAAAGTTGGCCTCCAAAACCAGATGCCAACTAGGCATCCTTCGTTATGCATAGGACTTCCTTGGCATACCTGACCTCCTATCAACAGCCTGGTATTGGCTTGGTGGTTAGGGTGACTGGCTTGAGATCCTCGGGTCCTGAGTTTGAGCCACGTTGGCCTCTGAATTACACCAGGTGGGGTCGCCTCAGCCTGTCATCCATCCAAGGTCGGCGAAATGAGTACCAGTGCACTGGTAGAGGGGCACAGCATCAGTGGTATAGCTGTGCTCCAAGAAATGATAGCTGCCATACGCAAGAACAGAAAGAGAACCTCCTATCCATGGGCAAGGCTTTCATCTGCAGCCTGATGGAGTACTGCTCTCCCCTCTGCTCTGGCTCCCCTGCCTTACATGTTTCTCAGCTTGACACCGCCAAAATTGGAAACCAAGGTTTTTAAGATCATTGGAATCTCTCGCGATGAAGCTGAGTCTATGGGCCTATCACTTCTCCATCGCTGACTGGTTGGTAGTCTCTGTCTTTTTCCACCTCATTTCTGGTCTTGCGCCCTCTGCACTCTCCTTGTTCTATCCCTACCCCCCCCCCCACCCAAGTATCCTCTCATTTATTCCTCTCTTTACCACCTGTGGAACCATCTTCCACTCTCTCTTCAATCTCATTCACCCCTCCTGGTCTTCAAGACAGCTGTTCACCACCATCTCAGGCCATCCCCCATTCAAAGCCATTATCTTTTCTACACCTGTTCAATTACCCCTACCCCTCCCATTTTTTTTTTAATCCATCTTGTCCACCCCTTGCGTTCTCCCTTCACCCTCATCATTATCTGCATCCCTTATTTGTCCTTCTCCATCTACTTTCTCCCTTTGCCCTGCTGTTGGCATTTCTCATTTCTCCTGCTGTTCCCTTTGTTATGTTGAGTCCTGATCTGTTTTGTGTCCTCGCTCTTCCACGAGCCCAGACCTTGTGTGTTTATACCTTGTATTTCTGATGTATGATATATTTGTCTTTTTTTCATCTGCTTCCTCCAGGCTCCATCTGATGTCTCCCTCTATCCTGCTGTTGGTGTCCTCCCTTTCTACTGGTCTACTTCTGTTATGGCCTTTTCAGTTCTGTTCTACTTCTTCCATGAATCTTGACTTCATTTACATATTTTACATATTGTAATATTCCCAGGGATTGCTTTTAATATCTCTGTGAGGTTCTTTGTCATCATTCCCGTTTCTCAAACCATCACTGGTTCAACTTTGGCATTCTTCAGCTTCATGGATATTTTGACTTCATTCTTCAGGTCTTGGTATTTGGTCATTTTCTTGATTTCTGCATCGTTTAGTCCAAAATCACTGGTATCAACACCTCAATTAGCAATGCCTTCTTCTCTTTTTTTTTGTACCTAAGTATCTGGTAGCAATGCTTTGTTTTCAATGTTCACGCTCGATGGGATCATTAGGTCATGCGTGAGCAGTAGGTACTTCCATGTTTTCAGTGATTGCTTTCAGTTCATGTTCGCACAAATTATATGGAACTGGGATATCGAAGTTTTTGAAGATGTGTCAGCGGATTACTTTACAAACTCTGTTGTGTCATGTGTACAGCTGTTCTGACATGAGTATTTAAAATGTTTTTTTTTTTTCATGTTTGGTCATTAAGCATAACATATCATTTTCTTTGTTAACCCGACCTCCACACCTCATCTATCCTTTTCTCTCACCCCCTCCGTGCACCCCTTCCCCGTACCCTTCCCTCCTGCAGTGTATAACAACATTTGGGGAGGCGTCACTCTCTTCCACCCCCCTTCCAAGCTTCCTCTCCCCTCCCTCCATCCTGTCCTCTCCCCACCTTCTATCTTCTCCTCTCCCTGCCCTCCATCCTCTCCTTTCCCTCGCTTCCGTCCTCTCCCTCCCTCCGTTCTCTCCCTCCCCTTTGTCCTCTCCTCTCTCTCCTCTCCCTCTCCTCCGTCTTCTCTTCTCCCTCCCCTCCATTCTCTCCTTCCCCTTCGTCCTCTCCTTCCCCTCCGTCCTCTCCCTCCCTTCCGTCCTCTCCCTCTCCTCCGTTTTCTCCCTTCCCCCTTCCCTCTCTTCTCCCCCCTCTCCGTCCTCTCCTCTCCCTCCCTTCTGTCCTCTCCTCTCCTTCCCCTTCGTCCTCTCCTTCCCCTCCGTCCTCTCCCTCCCTTCCGTCCTCTCCTCACTCTCCCTTCCGTCCTCTCCTCTCTCTCCCCTCCGTCCTCTCCTCTCCATCCTCTCCTCTCCGTCCTCTCCTCTCTCTCTCCCTTCTGTCCTCTCCTCTCCTTCCCCTTCGTCCTCTCCTTCCCCTCCGTCTTCTCCCTCCCTTCCGTCCTCTCCCTCCCCTCCGTTGTCTCCCTCCCCCTGCCCTCTCCTCTCCCTCCTCTCCGTCCTCTCCTCTCTCTCCCCTCCGTCCTATCCTCTCCTCTCCGTCCTCTCCTCTCCGTCCTCTCCTCTCCGTCCTCTCCTCTCCACTCCCCCTCCGTCCAAAATCGAAGATTTTTCAAGTATATTGGTCAGTCAATTTTTGATATTACCTCTGCCACAGAAGGTGAAGGAGGTTATGTTTTAACCCCTCTCTGTCTGTTTGTCTGTCTGTGTGCAGGATATTTCAAAAAGTTGTAGACCGATTTGGATGAAACTTGGTGGACACGTTGGGTGTGTGACAAGGAAGAAATGATTCAATTTTGGTGAAGATCCGGATCTGGAAACGAGAATTTTTTAATCTTCAAAGTTATTCTTCACCATTGAGGGCTAGGTCCAAAAAACGATATTTAGCACGATATTTCAAAAATGTATTGGGCCCGATATGTTCCCATGGATCAGGCATTATGTGGTGTAGCGGAGATATGTGCTCTACCGAGTACCCTTCTAGTTTCACACTGATTTCATTTTGGTCAAAAAAAATTAAAAAATGAACATGTCTGTCATTTTTTAAATTGCAAACCAAAGTCATCAAACATAACCGACTTTATAATGTCGGTCCAAATCGTTGGCCGAGTGAGCAACTGAGAGAATGCACATGTCTGCTGCAGGTAGAGTGATTCATCAATATGTGTGCAATCCCTCGAATGGACATTAAACTGGATGTCCTGTCACACACTCCCCTCTAACCTGTCTCTAATCTGGGTTTGAATCCCGACCCAACTTTAAACTGTCAGCCCAGTGTTTCACAGACAGGGTGATTCAACAATGTTTGTGCTGTCCCTCGGATGGATGTTAAACTGGACGTCCGTTCGCACTTCTTGCCTCTAAGCTGTCTAGCCATCACCGGCACCAGCCTGGTTCGTGGAGGACTTTGGTCAAACTTCCCTCGGCCAACCGGACGAGAAGGTGGGATTAATGGTGGCCATTAACATAAATACACTCATTAATGCTCCCCCTTTAATCTACATTTTAGAAAATAATAAAAGCAATTTCCGACCTACAAACAATCGATTTAAGAACAAGGTTAACGTTATGAATGCCAAACGAGAAGCTGCGGCTTGGCATCCTCGGGTCCTGAGTTCAAATCCCGCGACCGAAGGTCAGCCGAGAAGGGTACTTCTACCTTGAGGGAGTGCCCGCTAGCAACCCATCAAGGGTTGCTTCGTCAACCCATCATCAATGGGTCAACCCATCATCATGCATCAATAACAACCCATCAAGGACTATTGCTGAATCAAATTGGCTGAGTCAGTTTAATTGACTGCATTAACTTGTGCCAAGGTTTGCAAGGCTCACAATAGAACCAGCACCTCCAGCTCTCATGAAGAAAGCAAAACCATTCGAACTCTAGAATACAAACTGGAATGTGATGCATCAGTTGAGGCACTTGGATGCACTAAATGTATTTTGGGGAAATTTAAAATCCTTTTTCATGATTTTCCATGGATGGTTACTCTTTGGAATATTTAGTTATGTTACATTCTGTTTGTATTTTTTGTTTGTTTTTAACCAAATAAATTGAAACATTTGGGAGTAATTGGGGGGTTTACAATTAAATTATTTGATAACATAAACATAGTCTTGATTCCATGAGAGCATCATTTATTCAGATATAGGTGGGGTATGACAAGATAAGCAGGAGTAAAAAAGAAAAATATAAAAGATGAATGGAAATGGAGTATGACTTGAGATGGCAGTGAAGTGTAACATTGAAGCAATGTAAAGGAGGAACACCATTGGACACAGAGTTGTTTCCCCAGGTAGGAAAAGAGGAAGAAAATAATGTAGGTTAGCAAGAAGACTGGAATTTAAAAGGTTGATGGGTGGATGGATGGACAAATTATCAGAAGAATCCATTAATTGTGGCATCACTGAGAAGTGGCATATGGTTTCAATGGCATGAGGAAGAAGAACAGAAGAGAGATTTGTGTAATTGTAGAAATGGCGAATTTTTGTTGACAAGATATGGTTCTTAAGTGTTTTGAATACTTTTCAAACTCGAACTGCACTCGGTCGAGTACATACCTCTGTCAGGCCAAACAGTTTCTTTTGTATTCCGATGATAGACTGGATCTGCATCTGGACCATTCGTCCTTGTCACACACCAATATCCAATTGGCTTGTTCTTGTCACCTACCCGACTCATTTATCAAGTTCCGTCACAATCTGTCTGCAACTTTTTGAAATATCATTATATATATATATATACAGTATACATACAGTATACATTATATATATATATATATCATTATATATATATATATACAGTATACATACAGTATACATATATATATATATATATATATATATATATATATAGTTTTTTGCCGTACGTCTCAATTGTAAAGAATCTCTTAAAAAATTTGAGGATCCACATCTGAATCTTCACCAAAATCAAATCAATTCGTCCTTGTCACACACCCAACTTGTCCACCAGATTTTGTCAGAATCCGTTCATGACTTTTTGAGATATCCTGTTCTCAAACCGACGAACAGGGGTGAATACGTAATCTTCATTGGCGCAGGTAATTAAATCTAAAGTGTTTTCTTCACCATCAGCTTACATTATGTACGAACACCAAGCAACTGAGGAATAACATCATATTGTTTGTCAAAATGCCAGAATGTAGTGGACTGTCTTCTCGGTGCCCGTGCAAGAATGCTAATTTTGTTGTACTAAATGATGCGCTTTGGCTACATTCAATTCACATTTGTCTCCCACACACCATTCTCCATCATCTTTATTCCACTTTAATTTTAAACAGGAAAATATTTGGAGACCCTTGAGGCAGATCGACATCAGTCCATTAAGCTGTTCAATCGTGGGTCATTCTTGAGTCTAGACTATTGAATCAAATGTGTCGTAAAACTTTTGAGTGCTACAGAAGACTTGGGGGATTGTGACATGAGAATCTGACCTTTTTGGTCTGATGGTTTTTTTCATTATAATAGTTCGTTCTGCTGCTTGTCAATTTAACATTTTATGGAGTCCGTAGTCTTTAACAAACAATTAATTCCTTTTCAAACTGAGCAAACTCAACTCGGGTGACTTGTATTGACTTTAGTTCATGTGGTCTTCCGCTCTCATTCGTCTCCTGATGAAATACTTTTTTCTGATTTTGACTTGTGTGTAGTTTATTACTGCTATGATGGTATAAAAAAAATGTATTTTTACATTCCCTTTGATACTGGAAGAGGTGATGTGTTGTGTCACATCATGCAGCTGAAAGATTGATCTAAAATTGGTATAATGTGTAAAAAATAAATTAAATATATAACAATAATGATAATATTGGGTTGAAGCTCATATTTAAACCACATGACAATGAGCCTCTTTATTGTTTGGATCCTTAGTGTACCCAGATAGCTGTGCTCTATGGTTGGTGGGAATTGGAAATCCAGCGGGTCATGAAGCTGAAATTGACTTCTGGAATGATGTCTACGGCTTCCGGATGAGTTCCCTCCGCCGTGCGGCAGCCATTGAGGGTCGTGTGGAAATGGTGAACCCAACCCACATTTTATCACAGCCTGTACTTGTCAAGGTGGGTAATTTTCATCGGGTGAACTAATACGTAGTAATCAGGCCTCTCCTATATCATTGGGGAAGGTTTATTGCTGTTGTAGGGTTTGTTTCTTCAAATGATGCCCACAGTTTTAATGGTACCATGGAATTTCTTTTAGCCCCAGGAATTTAAACCACCATTTAGAATTTTTTTTTTCTGCACTCTCAACATTCCAAATTTCAAAACTGGATCAATTTCCGAACTGTATCATCATACCCCTCCGGGTTAAAGGTCAAGTTCTTCCACATCTGGGAGTACTAAACGACCATTTATGATTTCCCCCCCCCCCTTTTTTTCCTGCCAATGTCAGAGCTGTATCTTAGAACTGGCTGGGACTTTTGGGATGAAATTTTGCATCAATAATGGGAATATAAAGTCTGCATGATTGACGTAACTTTTTTGATCTTGACCTAATTTCTATGGTCATTACCCATTTATAGACATTTTAGCAATCTCACCACAATTCAACTAAGGCTTGGCCAATCGGAACTAAATTGCTCTCTATTGATAGCCTAGACCAGGCGTCGGCAACCTAAACCAGGCCGCGGGCCACTGGGCCACGTTCGGGCCACCTCGTGGGCCGCACCCCCTCCCAACCCGAAAAAATAACGAACACACCTAAAATCAATGATAATAAATGTAATTGTAAATTGAACCTTAAGACTTGCAGTAATCACAATGTGAAACAATTAATGTGAAGGCTGGTGATTCTTTGATGCAGACAGAGAGTCAATGTCCGGCTTGATGGAGGAGGAGGCCAGGAGGAGGACGTCTTGAAGATGAGCGTTTGTAAGCTCTCGTCTTATTCTTCGTCAGCTTCATGCGACTGAACAGCCGCTTGCAAGAGTATGTGGACCCGAACAATGAAGGTATGCGCATGGCCTCCCTAACAAGAGCCGGGAAAGCACGTGAGGCTGAGAGTGAGTGCCAGAACTTCATTGGCGACAAAAGAGCAAACTTTGCGCGGTGGCTCTCTGAGCACTGGAGCTCAATGAGCTCCAGCTGAAGGTCGTCAACTACATCCACAGAATCCACATCAAAGGGAGCGGAGAATGGCTTGAACTCTTTCTCACAGGCACGCACATCTTTGAAGCATCTCTCGAACTCGCCTCGCAGCTCAGACAGGGCAGCGGCGTAGCGATGGCAGGCAGCAGGGGTCGGGCGCAGCTCAGCCAATCGGGCGAAGTGAGTGAATTTGTTTTGGTTGAGCTGATGCTCCCACAGGCGAAGTTTGCATTCAAATGCCTTCACGAAGGCGAGGAGGTCAGGTACCAAGACATCTTTACCCTGCAGATGGATGTTCAGCTCGTTTAGATGTCTAGTAATGTCCACCAGGAACCCGATGTCACACACCCATGCGGGATCCTCGAACTGAAGGACAGGATTGCCCTTCTCCCGCAGGAAAGATGCCAGCTGATCCCTCAGGCTGAAGACTCTCTCCAACATCTTTCCTCGGCTGAGCCAACGGACCTCGCAGAAGTAGATCAGGTCGCTGAACTCTGCCTCAACGTCAGCCAGGAGATCGCGGAACTGTCTGTGGTTGAGAGCACGGGCACAAACAAAGTTCACCGCCCTGACGACGACAGTCATGACCTCCGTAATGGTCACAGACTTGGCGCACAGAGCCTCCTGGTGCACCAGACAGTGAAAGCGCTTCACATCCTGCTGGTGTTCAAGGCTGTGCAGGTACTTCACAAGAAGTGCCGCAAAGCCTTTCTTGTCCCTGACCATGGCGGGCGCTCCGTCGGTCGTGATGCCGCACATGCGAGAGAGGTCGAGGTCAGCCTCCTTCAGCCAGTCTGTGACTGGCTTGCACACGTCGGCGCCAGTGGTTGTACCGCTGAGTGGGATGAATCGGATGAACTCCTCAAAGATGACGAAGTCGTCCCTGCCACCGCAGAAGAAGATGGCAAGCTGAGCCATGTCCTTGATGTCAGTCAACTCGTCCAAGGCGATGGAGAAGAAGCGAGTGGACTGACACATGTCCTTCAGGGTGCCCCGGACATCGGCGGCCATCTCCTCTATGTGGCGGGTCAAGCTCCTGGCAGACAGGCTAATGGCCGCAAACTCTCTCGACTTGTCAGGACACACGTCCTCAACCACGGCCATCATGCACTCCTTGAGGAATTCACCTTCGGTAAACGGTTTGAGGTTGGTGGCCACAAGGTGTGCAACATGGTAGCTGGCCCGAGTGTTGCTCTGAGCAGCCGCTTGTGTCGAAGAGATGCTCCTCTTCATGAGGGCACTCTGCTTCTCCAGCTGGGCACTCAGATGCCCGAACTCTGCCTTCTTCTTGTCGTCAGGCAACGCAGCTTGCTTGGGGTGCACCGAAGTAAAGTGACGCTTCACGTTGCACACCTTCATGACGGCGACGGTCTCGTGGCAGATGATACACAAAGCCTTTCCCTTGCGCTCGACGAAGAAGAACGCTTCCCATTCCTTTTTGAAGGAGCGGTTCTCATCTAACAGCTTCCTCTTCTTCATAGTGAGGGTACCTTCAGCCATCTGAAACAACAACGAAAAAATATTTAAGACCAAGTTAAGTGGACTAGAAGTGAAAATAATTTATTGTGACATACAGAGACTGTGATATATGTGGAACAATCATATGTCCACATATGTTAAATTTGCCGTCGGTTCAGAAAAATGTTTTGCGGGTCGCACCTAATGGAAATCCGGACAAGGCGACGCGGGCCGCACGGGAGGAGCTCGTGGGCTGCATTTGGCCCGCGGGCCGCAGGTTGCTGACCTCAGGCCTAGAGTAAGTCACATTTACGCTTCATTTACATCATGCCATTCAGGGCTAAAGGTCAAGGTCAAATGGCGATCTGAAAAAATAACATGTTTTTTGTCATCGCTCAATTTTGCCAATGCGGAATCTCAAAGACTGCTTCATCTTCCATTATGTTTTTGCACCATCATAGTGGATCTGCCCTGAATTGTGCACCTGATATTTGATTAGAATACTTGACCTACTTTTTTCGGCTTGTGACCGAAGTAACAAAAAACACATTTTTGCTCATAACTTGAATAATTTTCCTCCATTTTCATGCTGTTGAGTTTTATGGATAGATTGTTGATGGGGGCACATTTTCTTAATATACACTTGATACCTAAATGTTGAAGGTCCAAGTCATATGGTGGTCCGATAAAAATATGGGCAATCATTGCATGACGGGCCAAGGGCAAGTCTTAGGTGATTGTCAAGGGTAATCTTCGACCAGCGGGGAAGGCTTACTGATCGCTTTGTAATCGCAGATATATAGTTGTCTTTGAGGTTTCTTGTGTGGATGATATATTATAAGAGTAAGGTCAGTGTGTTTTAAATTTGAGATGCGAAGAAATTGAAATGAGTAATGGAGACGGTGTGGCTAAACATCCCTTCCTCTCCCCCCATCAATCCGTAGAGGATAGACTGCTGCACCGACACGGTGCGTGACCTGGATTTTGTAACGAACTTCTCTTTGCACATCACTCGAAGTGCCCAGCTTACGGTATTGCTGCATTCATCTCCCGTTGGCTTATTCTGAAGTATCATATTTGTATCGCTGCTTTTGTCCTTGTTCTACAACATTTTGAATGTTTAGTGCCAAAACGTTTTTTTTTTTGGATGAAATCTTAAAAGAATAAAAAAAATTAGACTCTCTGTGCATAATCTGTTTGTGGCCTGGATGTTGTAGCTGCATAACTTGGAGTTTCCCCTCGACTTCAATTTTGCTTGTAAAATTGGAATGTTGTGGTGTTTTTTTGGTGGTGTTTTGTTTTTTCGTTTTTTCCTCGAGCAAATATTTTTAACTTATCTTTTGAGCAGTTTGACGTCCAACTTTGTTCACAGGAAATCTCATTTCCTTCCGAGCTGGCGCTCTTTAGTTTTATTACCCAATTAAAATCAAACTCACTGTGAGCATGACTGGTAATACAGCACAATGCACTTACAGCCTTTTAAATGTTTATTATCTAAAGGCAATCTCGACAGCGAGCTGATAATCTACCAATAAACACCATGCCAATGATATTTGTAATCCTCGTTTGTCTTTCTCAGGATCTGTGTGCATATTTTGAAGTTTATTTTGAGGCGAATTGTGAGCACACGGTAAGGAGTTTATTTCCATGTTTTGATTTTGGATGGGAAGGAACTCTCGCTGATTGTCGTACTGTTCACTAGATAACTCAAAGCCGACAGCTTGACCAAGTACTTGATTAAATGTTTGTTAAAGGAAACTAAAAAGACAAAATGTTTCTAAATTGCCATTTTTATTGAGAAGCTTTTTTCGTTTTTGTGGAACTCAAAGTATTACTTCGTCTCCTGTAGGTCCTGTTGTCGACAGCTCCAGATAAACCCCCGACACATTGGAAGCAAACAATATTCATCTGGGAACAACCATTCGACGTCACAGCAGGTAGGAGACGCATACATCCAACAGTCTCAGCTTTCACATTGCCAAGAGAGTTAACGAAACAAAAATACTATTGCTTTAGTTTTATTACTCTCACTGAAGGAGAGGGTATTGCATTTGGGTCTGTCTGTTTGTTACTTATGAAATCGAAAGATTTCGTAAGTATATTGATGCCTTCCGTTTCTGTTTGTTTGTGACTTACGAAATCTAAAGATTTCGTAAGTATATTGATGACTTCCATTTGTTTGTTTGTTTGTATGTTTGTAGGTACGATAACTTGAGAACGGAAGAAGGTACCAATGTCAAATTACACCACGTGGTTCAGGAGGGTGATGGCTAGTGCTGATTAGATTTTGGTCAAAATCGGTCAAAGGTCAAGGTCACAGTGAGGTCAAATATTAGATTTTTGATGGTTTGGTACAGATAACTCTAGAACGGATGAAGTTACCAATGTCAAATTACACCACCTGATTCACGACTGTGGTGGCTAGCGCTGCTTAGGTTTTGGTCAAAATCGGTCAAAGGTCAAGGTCACAGTGAGGTCAAAAATTCAATTTTTGATGGTTTGGTACAGAATCATGGTAGAAACTTCTGGTTTGCGTCGCTACCTTCTCCAGAGACAGCTTTTATTAGACAGTCAGAGGTCAAGTTGACGATTTCGTAAGTACCAGTCTATGACTGTTTGTTTGTTTGTTTGTAGGCACGATAACTCGAGAATGGAAGAAGCTACCAATGTCAAATTACACCACATGATTCAGGAGGGTGATGGCTCGTGCTGATTAGATTTTGGTCAAAATCGGTCAAAGGTCAAGGTCACGGTGAGGTCAAATATTCGATTTTTGATGGTTTGGTACAGATAACTCGAGAACGGAAGAAGCTTCTAATGTCAAATTACACGACATGGTTCAGGAGGGTGATGGCTAGTGCTGATCAGATTTTGGTCAAAATCGGTCAAAGGTCAAGGTCACGGTGAGGTCAAATATTCGATTTTTGATGGTTTGGTACAGATAACTCGAGAACGGAAGAAGCTACCAATGTCAAATTACACCACGTGATTCAGGAGGGTGATGGCTCTTGCTGATTAGATTTTGGTCAAAATTGGTCAAAGGTCAAGGTCACAGTGAGGTCAAACATCCAAAAAATGATAACTCGAGAACGGAAGAAGCTTCCAATGTCAAATTACACCACGTGATTCAGGAGGGTGGTGGCAAGCGCTGATTAGATTTTGGTCAAAATCGTTCAAAGGTCAAGGTCACAGTGAGGTCAAACATCCAAAACATTCGATTTTTGATGGTGTAGTACAGAATCATCGTAGAAACTTCTGGTTTGTGTCGCTACCTTCTCAAGAGACAGCTTTTATTAGACAAGGTCAGAGGTCAAGTTGACGATTTCGTAAGTACCAGTCTATGACTGCTTGTTTGTATGTTTGTTTGTTACTTACGAAATCTAAAGATTTCGTAAGTATATTGATGCCTTCGTTTCTGTTTGTTTGTTACTTACGAAATCTAAAGATTTCGTAAGTATATTGATGCCTTCGTTTCTGTTTGTTTGTTTGTTTGTTGTAGGCACGATAACTCGAGAACGGAAGAGGCTACCAATGTCAAATTACACTACGTGATTCAGGAGGGTGATGGCTGGTGCTCATTAGATTTTGGTCGAAATCGGTCAAAGGTCAAGGTCACCGTGAGGTCAAATATTCGATTTTTGATGGTTTGGTACAGATAACTCGAGAATGGAAGAAGCTACCAATGTCAAATTAAACCACGTGATTCAGGAGGATGATAGCTCATGCTGATTAGATTTTTGGTCAAAATCGGTCAAAGGTCAAGGTCACAGTGAGGTCAAACATCCAAAAAATGATAACTCGAGAATGGAAGAAGCTACCAATGTCAAATTATAGCACGTGATTCACGACGGTGCTGGCTAGCGCTGATTCGATTTTGGTCAAAATCGGTCGAAGGTCAAGGTCACGGTGAGGTCAAACATCCAAAACATTCGATTTTTCATGGTTTGGTACAGAATCATCGTAGAAACTTCTCGTTTGCGTCGTTACTTTCTCGAGAGACAACTTTTATAAGACAAGGTCAGAGGTCAAGTTGACGATTTCGTAAGTACCATTCTATGACTGCTTGTTTGTTTGTTTGTTTGTTTGTATGCTTGCTTGTTTGTTTGTTTGTCGGCACGATAACTCGAGAACGGAAGAAGTATACCAATGTGAAATTGCACCACGTGATTCAGGAGGGTGATGGCTAGTGCTGATTAGATTTTGGTCAAAATCGTTCAAAGGTCAAGGTCACAGTGAGGTCAAACATCCAAAAAATGATAACTCGAGAACGGAAGAAGCTTCCAATGTCAAATTACACCACCTGATTCACGACTGTGGTGTCTAGCGCTGATTAGATTTTGGTCAAAATCGGTCAAAGGTCAAGGTCACAGTGAGGTCAAACATCCAAAACATTCGATTTTTGATGGTTTGGTGCAGAATCATCGTAGAAACTTCTTGTTTGCGTCGTTACTTTCTCGAGAGACAGTTTTTATAAGACAAGGTCAGAGGTCAAGTTGACGATTTCGTAAGTACCAGTCTATGACTGCTTGTTTGTTTGTTTGTTTGTTTGTATGCTTGCTTGTTTGTTTGTTTGTTTGTCGGCACGATAACTCGAGAACGGAAGAATCTACCAATGTCAAATTACACTACGTGATTCATGAGGGTAATGGCTAGTGCTGATTAGATTTTGGTCGAAATCGGTCAAAGGTCAAGGTCACAGTGAGGTCAAATATTCGATTTTTGATGGTTTGGAACAGATAACTCGAGAACGGAAGAAGCTACCAATGTCAAATTGCACCACTTGATTCAGGAGGGTGATGGCTAGTGCTGATTAGATTTTGGTCAAAATCGGTCAAAGGTCAAGGTCACAGTGAGGTCAAACATCCAAAAAATGATAACTCGAGAACGGAAGAAGCTACCAATGTCAAATTACACCAATTGATTCAGGAGGGTGGTGGCTAGCACTGCTTCCAATTTGGTCAAAATCGGTCAAAGGTCAAGGTTACAGTGAGGTCAAACATCCAAAACATTCGATTTTTTTATGGTTTGGTACAGAATCATCGTAGAAACTTCTCGTTTGCGTCGCTACCTTCTCGAGAGACAGCTTTTATTAAACAAGGTCAGAGGTCAAGTTGAGGATTTCGTAAGTACCAGTCTATGACTGCTTGTTTGTTTGTTTGTATGTTTGCTTCTTTGTTTGTTTGGCGGCACGATAACTCGAGAACGGAAGAAGCTACCAATGTCAAATTGCACCACGTGATTCAGGAGGGTGATGGCTAGTGCTGCTTAGGTTTTAGTCAAAATCGGTCAAAGGTCAAGGTCACAGTGAGGTCAAACATCCAAAAAATTATAACTCGAGAACGGAAGAAGCTTCCAATGTCAAATTACACCGCGTGATTCACGACGGTGGTGGCTAGCGCTGATTCGATTTTGGTCATAATCGGTCAAAGGTCAAGGTCACAGTGAGGTCAAACATCCAAAACATTCGATTTTTGATGGTTTGGTGCAGAATCATCGTAGAAACTTCTGGTTTGTGTCGCTACCTTATCAAGAGACAGCTTTTATTAGACAAGGTCAGAGGTCAAGTTGAAGATTTCGTAAGTACCAGTCTATGACTGCTTGTTTCTTTGTTTGTTTGTTTGTTTGGCGGCATGATAACTCGAGAACGGAAGAAGCTACCAATGTCAAATTGTACCACGTGATTCAGGAGGGTGATGGCTAGTGCTCATTAGATTTTGGTCAAAATCGGTCAAAGCTCAAGGTCACAGTGAGGTCAAACATCCAAAAAATGATAACTCGGGAACGGAAGAAGCTTCCAATGTCAAATTACACCAGGTGATTCAGGAGGGTGGTGGCTCGCGCTGATTAGATTTTGGTCAAAATCGGTCAAAGGTCAAGGTCACAGTGAGGTCAAACATCCAAAACATTCGATTTTTGATGGTTTGGTACAGAATCATCGTAGAAACTTCTAGTTTACTTCGCTACCTTCTCGAGAAACAGCTTTTATTAGACGAGGTCAAAGGTCAAGTTGACGATTTTGTAAGTACCAGTTTATGACTGCTTGTTTGTTTGTTTGTCTGCAAAGAACTTTCGTATTTTTCTCTGCTACCGCTTGTTGGGTTGAGACAAAATTTTCACCATCTGTGCGGCTGCTTATGTGGAATGTTTTATTCATAATTATGACGTCATATGTCACGTGGTGTGGCACCCATGTTGGAAAAACGGAAAAACATTGGACTTCTGAATCTGAAACCGCACCAAGGAAACAGTTGAAACTTGGCAAGTAGCAAGTACTCCTCATGGGGAATTAGTGTCATGTTTTGATGTCATAATTGCATATGCAGAACGCCACATTTCATTAGTATGAAAATTTTTGAGGGTCATCTCAGGATAAAATGGTTCACAGAAAAAAAAAGTGATGACATCATTGGTCACATGATTTGGGCAGCCATGTTTTTTTTATTTTTTAAACCTTCAAAAATCTTCTTCTCTGAAGTGGCTGAACATATCGAGGTGAAACTTTACACGTATGACCGCCTATCCATGAGGAGCAAAAGGTTTACACATATGATGTCATAGGTCACATGGTTTGGCAGCCATATTGGATTTACTCTAAAACCTACAAAATATTTTCCAGAATGGCTGGACAGATCAATGGGAAACTTCACACAAATGTTCCCCAAGCCATGGGTGTACAAGTTTGTTAAGGAATAATTGATCGGTGACATGGTTTGGCAGCTATATTGGATTGAAGAAAAATATTAAGCAAGTGGTGCCAGGCACAACAAATCCTGCCCATTTAAGGCATAAAGTTATTTTGGGGATCAAATTTAAATTTGATACATCCTTAACCTGAATGTTGATTATAAGGAATAGAATAAGGAATATTTTAGTCTTGGTTTGAAGTCAATCAACCATTTTTGACGAATTATGACCGTAAAAAGATTTTGACCTTTCAAGGCCATGTAAGGTCAAAGGTCATGGTGTCAAATGAAAGCCAATAAAGGACTTGATATATGTCTTCCATAGTAAACACGCATATTCCCAACCTTTTTTGAATTATAATGGAAATTTTGTAATTTTGACCGATGACCATGACCCCCAAAACTTCGGACCCTACCGATCTTCACAAATATGCATTTTTCAATCTAGGAATGGGTAGGATTATAAGTGACAAATAGAATAAGGTTCACTATAAGCTTAGTTTGAAGTAAATCAGATCATTTTCGACGAAGTTATGAGTGAAAAACGATTTTGATCTTTTTGTGACCTTGACCTTTGATCCAATTGGACCCAAAAGTTAATGGGGTCGTCCAAGGTTCATTGTCCACCTGTGGATTAAATTTTATAGTGTTTGCTAAAGCCGTTTTGCCATAAAGTTGCGAACAGACAGACAGACAAACAAACAAGCAGTCATAGACTGGTACTTACGAAATCGTCAACTTGACCTCTGACTTTGTCTAATAAAAGCTGTCTCTTGAGAAGGTAGCGACGCAAAACAGAAGTTTCTTTGATGATTATGTAACAAACCATCAAAAATCGAATGTTTTGGATGTTTGACTTCACTGTGACCTTTACCGTTGACCGATTTTGACCAAAATCTAATCAGCGCGAGCCATAACCCTCCTGAATCACGTGGTGTAATTTGGCATTGGTAGGTTCTTCCGTTCTCAAGTTATCATTTTTTGGATGTTTGACCTCACTGTGACCATGACCTTTGACCGATTTTGACCAATATCTAATCAACACTCGCCACCACCCTCCTGAATCACGTGGTGTAATTTGACATTGATATCATCTTCCATTCTCGAGTTATCGTGCCTATAAACAAACAAACAAGCAGTCATAGACTGGTACTTATGAAATCGTCAACTTGACCTCTGACCTTGTCTCATAAAAGCTGTCTCCAGAGAAGGTAGTGACGCAAACCAGAAGTTTCTATGATGATTCTGTACCAAACCATCAAAAATTGAATGTTTTGGATGTTTGACCTCACGGTGACCTTGACCTTTGACCGATTTTGACCAAAATCTAATCAGCACTAGCCATCAGCCTCCTGAATCACGTGGTGTAATTTGACATTGGTAGCTTCTTCCGTTCTCGAGTTATCGTGCCTACAAACAAACAAACAAACAAACAAGCAGTCATAGACTGGTACTTACGAAATCGTCAACTTGACCACTGACCTTGTCTAATATAACCTGTCTCGAAAGAAGGTAGCGCTGTAAACTAGAAGTTTCTACGATGATTCTGTACCAAACCATCAAAAATCGAATGTTTGACCTCACTGTGACCTTGACCTTTGACCGATTTTGACCAAAATCGAATCAGCGCTCGCCACCACCCTCCTGAATCACGTGGTGTAATTTGACATTGGGAGCTTCTTCCGTTCTCGAGTTATCATTTTTGTATGTTTGACCTCACTGTGACCTTGACCTTTGACCGATTTTGACCAAAATCTAATCAGCACTAGCCATCAGCCTCCTGAATCACTTGGTGTAATTTGACATTGGTAGCTTCTTCCGTTCTCGAGTTATCGTGCCTACAAACAAACAAACATCCAAACAAGCAGTCATAGACTGGTTCTTACGAAATCGTCAACTTGACCTCTGACCTTGTCTAATAAAAGCTGTCTCTTGAGAAGGTAGCGACGCAAACTAGAAGTTTCTACGATGATTCTGTACCAAACCATCAAAAATCGAATGTTTGACCTCACTGTGACCTTGACCTTTGACCGATTTTGACCAAAATCGAATCAGCGCTCGCCACCACCCTCCTGAATCACGTGCTGTAATTTGACATTGGTTGCTTCTTCTGTTCTCGAGTTATCTGTACCAAACCATCAAAAATCGAATATTTGACCTTGCTGTGACCTTGACCTTTGACCGATTTTGACCAAAATGTAATCAGCACTATCCATCACCCTCCTGAATCACGTGGTGTAATTTGACATTGGTAGCTTCTTCCGTTCTCGAGTTATCGTGCCTACAAACAAACAAACAAACAAGCAGTCATAGACTGGTACTTACGAAATCGTCAACTTGACCTCTGACCTTGTCTAATAAAAGCATGAATCAGTCAGAAGCCCAAGGGGAGCTTGAATTCTGAATTCATTGTGGTCTACGATTTTACACTGTGGTTTGCAGATAATGTGTCCCAGACAAAAACTAAATTTCTTATAAAAATTCCATTTTTTTGTTTTTATTTTTAAAAAAGTGATTCAGTACCAGCAGGATATGCCAGATAATAGGTGTATTACTTTTCAGAAGAATCTGATAAAAGACATTATTTGTTATATATATATATATATATATATATATATATATATATATATATATATATATATATATATATATATATATCAGTTATTCATCGCTGTTCCAGAATTTCGACAACCGAGTTTTAAGCGTCCTAAGCGATCGCAAAAACCGAAGACAAAATTAAAATCGAAGTTAAAACGAACTCGTAACGTTGAGCGAAGCAAAATACTCCGTTTCTCCACATGAATTTATGGAATTATGTTTGACCTCACTGTGACCTTAACCTTTGACCGAATTTGACCAAAATCTAATCAGCACTAGCCATGACCCTCCTGAATCACGTGGTGTAATTTGCCATTGGAAGCATCTTCCGTTCTCGAGTGATCGTGCCTACAAACAAACAAACAAACAAGCTGTCATAGACTGGTACTTACGAAATCGTCAACTTGACCTCTGACCTTGTCTAATAAAAGCTGTCTCTCGTGAAGGTAGCGACACAAACCAGAGGTTTCTACGATGATTCTGTACCAAACCATCAAAAATCGAATGTTTTTGATGTTTGACCTCACTGCGACCTTGACCTTTGACCGATTTGACCAAAATCTAATCAGCAATAGCCACCACTCTCCTGAATCACGTGTTGTAATTTGACATTGTAAGCTTCTTCCGTTCTCGAGTTATCATTTTTTGGATGTTTGACCTCACTGTGACCTTGGCCTTTGACCGATTTTGACCAAAATCTAATCAGCACGAGCCATTAGCCTCCTGAATCACGTGGTGTAATTTGACATTGGTAGCTTCTTCCGTTCTCGAGTTATCTGTACCAAACCATCAAGAATCGAATATTTGACCTCACCGTGACCTTGACCTTTGACCGATTTTGACCAAAATCTAATTTGCACTAGCCATTACCCTCCTGAATCACGTAGTGTAATTTGACATTGGTAGATTCTTCCGTTCTCGAGTTATCGTGCCTACAAACAAACAAACAGAAACGGAAGGCATCAATATACCTACGAAATCTTTAGATTTCGTGAGTAAGAAGCAGTCATAGACTGGTACTTACGAAATCGTCAACTTGACCTCTGACCTTGTCTCATAAAAGCTGTCTCTCGAGAAGGTAGCGACGCAAACCAGAAGTTTCTACGATGATTCTGTATCAAACCATCAAAAATCGAATATTTTGGATGTTTGACCTCACTGTGACCTTGACCTTTGACCGATTTTGACCAAAATCTAATCAGCACTCGCTACCACCCTCCTGAATCTCGTGGTGTAATTTGACGTTGGTAGCTTCTTCCGTTCTCGAGTTATCGTGCCTACAAACAAACAAACAAACAAGGAGTCATAGACTGGTACTTAAGAAATCGTGAACTTGACCTCTGACCTTGTCGAATAAAAGCTGTCTCTCGAGAAGGTAGCGACGCAAACCAGAAGTTTCTACGATGATTCTGTACCAAACCATCAAAAATCGAATGTTTTGGATGTTTGACCTCACTGTGACCTTGACCTTTGACCGATTTTGACCAAAATCTAATCAGCGCTAGCCACCACTCTCCGGAATCACGTGGTGTAATTTGACATTGGTAGCTTCTTCTGTTCTCGAGTTATCGTGCCTAAAAACAAACAAACAGAAACGGAAGGCATCAATATACTTACGAAATCTTTAGATTTCGTGAGTAGCAAGCAGTCATAGACTGGTACTTACGAAATCGTCAACTTGACCTCTGACCTTGTCTCATAAAAGCTGTCTCTCGAGAAGGTAGCGACGCAAACCAGAAGTTTCTACGATGATTCTGTATCAAACCATCAAAAATCAAATATTTTGGATGTTTGACCTCACTGTGACCTTGACATTTGACCGATTTTGACCAAAATCTAACCAGCGCTCGCTACCACCCTCCTGAATCTCGTGGTCTAATTTGACGTTGGTAGCTTCTTCCGTTCTCGAGTTATCGTGCCTACAAACAAACAAACAAACAAGGAGTCATAGACTGGTACTTAAGAAATCGTGAACTTGACCTCTGACCTTGTCGAATAAAAGCTGTCTCTCGAGAAGGTAGCGACGCAAACCAGAAGTTTCTACGATGATTCTGTACCAAACCATCAAAAATCGAATGTTTTGGATGTTTGACCTCACTGTGACCTTGACCTTTTACCGATTTTGACCAAAATCTAATCAGCGCAAGCCACCACTCTCCTGAATCACGTGGTGTAATTTGACATTGGTAGCTTCTTCCGTTCTCGAGTTATCGTGCCTAAAAACAAACAAACAGAAACGGAAGGCATCAATATACTTACGAAATCTTAAGATTTCGTAAGTAACAAACAAAGAAACAAGCAGTCATAGACTGGTACTTACGAAATCGTCAACTTGACCTCTGACCTTGTCTCATAAAAGCTGTCTCTCGAGAAGGTAGCGACGCAAACCAGAAGTTTCTACGATGATTCTGTATCAAACCATCAAAAATCGAATATTTTGGATGTTTGACCTCACTGTGACCTTGACCTTTGACCGATTTTGACCAAAATCTAATCAGCGCTCGCTACCACCCTCCTGAATCTCGTGGTCTAATTTGACATTGGTAGCTTCTTCCGTTCTCGAGTTATCGTGCCTACAAACAAACAAACAAACAAGGAGTCATAGACTGGTACTTAAGAAATCGTGAACTTGACCTCTGACCTTGTCGAATAAAAGCTGTCTCTCGAGAAGGTAGCGACGCAAACCAGAAGTTTCTACGATGATTCTGTACCAAACCATCAAAAATCGAATGTTTTGGATGTTTGACCTCACTGTGACCTTGACCTTTCACCGATTTTGACCAAAATCTAATCAGCGCTAGCCACCACTCTCCTGAATCACGTGGTGTAATTTGACATTGGTAGCTTCTTCCGTTCTCGAGTTATCATTTTTTGGACGTTTGACATCACTGTGACCTTGACCTTTGACCGATTTTGACCAAAATCTAATCAGCGCGAGTCACCACCCTCCTGAATCACGTGGTGTAATTTAACATGGTAGCTTCTTCCGTTCTCGAGTTATCTGTCCCAAACCATCAAAAATCGAATATTTGACCTCACTGTGACCTTGACTTTTGACCGATTTTGACCAAAATCTAATCAGCACTAGCCATCACCTTCCTGAATCACTTGGTGTAATTTGACATTGGTAGCTTCTTCCGTTCTCGAGTTATCGTGCCTACCTACAAACAAACAAACAAACAAACATCCAAACAAGCAGTCATAGACTGGTTCTTACGAAATCGTCAACTTGACCTCTGACCTTGTCTAATAAAAGCTGTCTCTTGAGAAGGTAGCGATGCAAACTAGAAGTTTCTACGATGATTCTGTACCAAACCATCAAAAATCGAATGTTTTGGATGTTTGACCTCACTGTGACCTTGATCTTTGACCGATTTTGACCAACATCTAATCAGCGCGAGCCACAACGCTCCTGAATCACGTGGTGTAATTTGGCATTGGTAGCTTCTTCCGTTCTCGAGTTATCTGTACCAAACCATCAAAAATCGAATATTTGACCTCACTGTGACCTTGACCTTTGACCGATTTCGACCAAAATCTAATCAGCACTAGCCATCACCCTCCTGAATCACGTGGTGTAATTTGACATTGGTAGCTTCTTCCGTTCTTGAGTTATCGTGCCTACAAACAAACACACAAACAAACATACAAACAAACAGTCATAGACTGGTACTTATGAAATCGTCAACTTGACCTCTGACCTTGTCTAATAAAAACTGTCTCTTGAGAAGGTAGCGACGCAAACCAGAAGTTTCTACGATTATTCTGTACCAAACCATCAAAAATCGAATGTTTTGGATGTTTGACCTCACTGTGACCTTGACCTTTGACCGATTTTGACCAAAATCTAATCATCGCTAGCCACCACCCTCCTGAATCAACTGGTGTAATTTGACATTGGAAGCTTCTTCCGTTCTCGAGTTATCATTTTTTGGATGTTTGACCTCACTGTGACCTTGACCTTTGACCGATTTTGACCAAAATCTAATCAGCACTAGCCATCAGCCTCCTGAATCACGTGGTGTAATTTGACATTGGTTGCTTCTTCTGTTCTCGAGTTATCGTGCCTACAAACAAAGAAACAAACAAACAAACAGAAACTGAAGGCATCAATATACTTACGAAATCTTTAGATTTCGTAAGTAACAAACAGACAAACAAACCGGACGATTACAATATCCCGCTCCCTCCCTCCAGCGGTCCGGGATAATAATATTTTCTCTGGAACCGCTTAATCAATCGACATGAAACTTCACATTTATGATCGGGTAATGATAGGGAATGCGTTTTAAATTTCAACTTGATTGAACGCATGGTCTGGCAGCCAGAGTTATTTGTTTTGTTTTTTTGATACGGGTTCTTTTTTATTTTTATTTTTGAATTTCTTTTTGAATAAGGCTCACTTGGCTGTGCCTGAATGGGTTTGAGGGTAGAGGAGTAGCAGCTGAAATGTGAATCCTGTCCAGGTTCCTCCTGATGACTTCATCTTTCCTTTTTGTTTGTTCAGGTTCCTTCTGATTACTCCAATGTAGGGCTGTACCTATTTTGTCTTCCATTTGATTTGAAATGAATTTATTTTAATCCCATTCTGAATTTAATTGAATTATGAATAATAATAATAACAACAGAAAACGTCACGGGTCAGGCTCAGGTGTCCAATCAAATCGGGGTTGTATCAAAGCAGGACGTCTTGGTTTCCGGTAATCACTGCCAGCAGTTATAAAGTGGCAGTTCTATTTATGTCTCATTAATTACATTACACATCAGTCCACAAACACCACACAAAATATGTCCTGGTGAGGGTCTGCAATCTCTGATTGCTCTTTTACTTGTTTTATCTGCATTCAGAAAGATTACATAAGCCTGGTGTTGGTTCAGTAGTTAGGGTGGCTGGCTTGGGATCTTAGGGTCCTGAGTTTGAGCCCCGCTTGCCGCTGAATTAACAGCATGTGGGGTTGACTCAGCCTGTCATCCTTTTGAGGTCAGCGAAGTGAATACCAGTGTACTGGTATAGGAGAACAGCATCAGTGGCACAGTTACACCCCAACAAAACGATAGTTATCCGGCAGCCAAGCTGCCACACACAAGAAGAAGAAGAAAGATTGCATGTAAAATCACATGACTTTCAGGATTTGAGATGAGTGATTCGATATTTTAATAACTGAACAGGTATCTTGTCATTGCTCAAGTATATAATAGCTTTGATTATACAATAAGAACATCGGGATATCTCATTTGTTAGCATCGTCCCTTCTGAGCTGTTCCTGAATTTGTTCTCCTTGTAAGACTGATTTTACGAAAACTAGTCATGGTTTTCTGAAATGCTTCCAGTATGGGGAGCTGCATCTCAGAGCATCCCTTTGTATGCCATAATGATGCACAGCTCGCTGTCCCATCTGCATTCATGTCGGTGATGTTAGACGACTTATGTAGCCTGTTCGTGTACCAGGGAGAGACGGGCTAAACTCCATGTATGGACTAAAATGGAATATATTTAACAGTTCTACAGTACTCAGCTGTGAACACAGACCTAGAATTTGCATGAAATATAAAAACTTGTGCCTCTGTAGTTAGCCAGGCACTGGATCTAGTTTTGAATCCTAAATAATCATTCTTAAAAGGAAATATTCAGGAAGCTGTGAAAATCCACACAGGGAAAGACCATCTGCTTGCAGCCATTTTTCAAACAGAATGTGCATTTGTGCTCTCTGGAGTACAGAGGGTGGTGGAGAAGGAGGGGGTAAAGGAGTCAGACTGTCTGTCGGAGCCTGCCATACTAAATGAGGTCCCATAATCACAAGCTCTGAAGGCAATGTTCCATGAAAGTCACTGCTTCTGTACTTCAAAAGGGACAGCACATGATTTCAGGATGTCTACATAAATAGCATTTAAACTTTTTTTTTCCCCCCTCTTAAATTTATTTTTGCACCGCCAATATTAGAATTTTTTTGACCGCTCTTTTTAATGTGTCAGATGTGTGCTCATTTATCTCTGTGTCATTGTTGGTAACCTTTCGCTGTAAAAAATTTTTTTTAAATGCAGACCGTGTCACATTGTTCCCGTAGAGTCTCTCTGTGCAAAATATATATCATGGTATGGAAAACTGAGCAATGATTTAGGACCATTATCAGGTTTTCCACCTGCCATGCAGAGACAAAATGCATGCCGACAGACCTCTACTGAAACATCGGTTGATTGGTTCATGCAAGGGTTTTCACAGCCCTCGTCAAAGTGAAGTGGCCTTGCACGTCTGCCATTGGCGATAATCTATTCCTCATTAAGATTACAAGAATGCTCCTTATTGTGATCCCTTCTTAATTATGTTATGTGATGCTTCAATGAACATTTCCTTACAACTGGGAGAATATTTTGACGATTATGGGATTCTCTGAACGAGATGTACAGTTGGGGAATTTGCTGAGAATATCACATTGATGGATAACGACTCGGTATCCCATAAGCCTTATTTCTAATTGCACGCACCTGTTACCTGCCCCCTCATTGTTATCATGACGATACTATGCCATTTGTCTCATTCTGCCTGTTCATGAAATTTCTTATGTGGCCTATGGCTGCTGGTTGCATCATTGCTTGGAACAGGACTGTGCCGCTGATGCAGTGCCCCCCTCTACGTGATAGCAGGAATTTGGCCAGGGTGCTTGTCAATAGCTTTGCCTACTCCTTGTAAAAGACCACAAATGCGAGCAGACAAGACACCCAGTTTTATGTTCATCTGAAGGATGACACCTCGTCTTGCCTGTCTATTACCAGGATGATGGTTTATAGCTGGACCAAGATTCAAACCCAGGTTCAGCAGCTCAGAAGCGAGTGTTCGTACCTTGAGGTCATCCTTCTAGCCACATTCTGCCTGTTTGAAAATTGCCAAACAACATGTTATTCAAACATACCTGATGAATATGCACAAATATGCATAGCCTGGTTAGAGGTAACCGGAACCCATTTGATCGTCCACCAAGTATACACAGCTATGAGGGAATTTGACCAATTTATCTCATCGTATAATATGGCTGATCATATCCACATTATATCATATCTTGTGTTAAACATATTCACATTATATCATATTTGTATTAAACCTAACTTATTTAATGGTTAACTTACATTTATATTTAACTTCTATCGCCAGCCATGGCATTTCGGCAAAGGACTTCTGTGACTCCATGGGACTGACTCAATCTTTGAACTTTCTGAACTAGATTTCTGCAAATGGCAAATCTTCCCTTCTGGACTTTGTGATGACCATCTTCCCTGCTAATTTTTCCTGCTCTTCCTTTTCTCCATTTGGTTCATCTGATCAAGTGCTTGTGAGAGTCAACATCTCTCTGGCTATTCTCAGAGAGCCACCTCAGTGCTGGCGAGTCTCGCAGTTCACTCAGGTAGATTGGCAGGGACTGCAAGCAGCCATCTCACTTCAAGACTGGTCTCCTATAATTAATCTACCACCCCTGATATTAACGCAGCCTGGGAACTCTTCATGGACACCTGTTCTCTTGTCCATATATCCATCCCATCTTGTCTTCAGTTATCATACCCTTCCTCCTGTCCATGGTACACTGAATCCTGTGGTGAGGCATATACTTTGAAACAACTTGCCTTCTCTTCCTGGAAGACAATCTCAGATCACTCCACAAAGCCTGCATATCTGTGTGTATCCACTTTCAGGAGAGCCATAAAACATCTGACCAACCTCAACATTCAAACTTGTATCCCTCCTCTAAAACCTGGTGGTGTCTTGTTAAGTCTATCTCTAGAGTATACTCCCCTTCAATCCCCTCCATCCATTCCATCACTTTAATTGACACCACAGCTATTTCCACTCGCGAGAAGGCCAAATACCTCAATTCTGTGTTTGCTTCCAAATCTTGTCCCCAACCCTTTGCTCTCTGTACCCACCCTACCCTGGCATACCCAACTGCTCCTGGGCTCTGTGTCTTTTGCACTTTTGAAGGCAGAAGTTTCTGGCAACTCTCGATTTTCATTCTGCAACTGGATTAATGTGTCCTAAAAACCTGCTCTTCTGCCTTTTGTACGTCCTCTTTCTGCTCTGTTCACCCTATCATTTGCTCTACATCTTCTTCCATCTGCTTGGAAGACAGCCAACATTACTGCATTACATAAGCAAGGTGCAAAAGCCAATCCCCTTACCCGCAGACCTATCAACTTCCTTCCAATCATCAGCAAAGTTGTGGACTCCATCATCGCAGTTGACATCAAATCGTTCCTTTTCTCCAATGGCCTGTTCTCATTTCATCAATTCTGATTCAGATCAGGTCACTCTCCCTTTGACATGCTGTTTCTGCTTTCTCAATAATGGATGGAGGCCTTCAATGTCAGAAATGAGATCAGGGCCTTCTCTCTAAAAACAAGTTTGAGCATTCGATTGGATAGCATGGCTGGGTGTTAGACAAACTCTTCATATGGCATCCAAGGCCAACTCTACACATGGCTTCTTGACTTGCTCTACTTTCATAGCCATCGCATTGCTCTTTGCGGAATCCTTTCAGGTCTTCTCTCTGTCAAGGCTGGAGTGCTACGAGGCAGTGTTCTGGGCCCCATCCTTTTCCTAATCTTCATATCATCAATGATTTCTCTGACTCTGGAAAATCCACTTCATCTCTTTGACTCCACCCTCTCCCATAACACCTTTTCCATTCAGATAGGCTGACAGCATCCTCTCTCTCTCTCTCTCTCTCTCTTCTCTGTAGACCTTGAAAGAATCTCCAGCTGGTGTAATAATTTAAATGGCTTTCAATCCTGACAAATCTCACACTCTCATGCTGTCTCTCCAAAAGAACCATCTGACAAACCCTCCCATCTCCTTTCTTCACAATCCTCTTGAAGATGTTTAGTCATTCAAACTTTTGGGCTTCACTAACAGCTTTGATCTTTCTTGGGTAAACCACACTTCGAAGTGGGTTCCATGCCAGTCACCATCCCTATTCATCTTCCGTCATGCAAAGTCCTTCCTTGGCACACCTGAACTCTTATCCACCTACAAAGCCTTCATCTGCAGCTTGATGGAGTACTGCTCTCACCTCTGGGCTGGTTCCGATGCCTCACACATTACTCAGTTTGACACTGGAACCCAAGGCCTGCAAGATATTTCAAATCTCCTGCAATGCAGCTCAGTCTATGGGCCTATCACTTTCACATCACAGACATGTCGGTGGTCTGTCTTATATCGCCTCTCTTCTGGTCTTGGCCCTCTGCCCTTCAACCCCCTCCCGGTTTCGGCAGGGCACACTCATTCTGCTTGCAACCTCCTTCTGGTGAAACTCACAAAATCCAAAATCATTGCTCACCTCCACTCATTTGTTCCTCCTTTTTTTCCCCCCTGTTTGCGGAACCAACTTCCACTTTCTCTTCAACCTCATTCTTCCCTCCAGGTCTTCAAGACAGCTGTTCACCACCATCTCAGATCATCCCCCCCATACGAAACCATGATCTTTTCTCTCCCCATTAATCCTCCCGAAACCGACCTCTTTCCTAATATCCAGCTTTTCCTTCCTGAGAGGCTTTCAGATGGCTTTCTCATCTTTCAGATGGCAGATGGAAGGATATGAGAGGCTTTCAGATGACATCTCGTCAGATGGCTTTCTTTGGTGTGTTGCGCCACCCCCCCTGCATTGCACGATGGTGAGGGTAACCGTTATATTCTGAGTTGGCAAAAAAAAAGCCATGATTTTATTTTGAGCTCTCCTTGATTCAAGTTAACACCGATTTCAATTGAATGCTGCAGCCAATACTTATTGAAGTGTGTAACGTTGCCATGTGTTTCACCAAAGGGTGCACACTGCCTGGCCAGACTTTAACCAAGGCAAGCTGACAGTGCCAGCCTCGGGCCACCGTGGGCATGCTGGGTATTCTGACAGCTAATGCTTCACAAGCTGCTCTTTGCTGGATTTCTTACATGGGTTGTTTGTTTTTACCCCTCAGACCATTAGGGCAATGGTTTATTGTCATGGACATTGATGTTCGTCTGTCCGTCCATCCATCTGTCCCCACCCCCCTCTGTCCCTTTTTTTTGTCCAACCCATATAGCAAGAGGAGTTGGTGAATTTTTCATTGTATCATGTCTCTCTCTTGTGTGGATGTGTCCTTTATCACTTTTATTCTTCAGATTCGACCTTTCTGTGTCGTGCAACATTTGTGTCCGGGCCATACCTCGCCAAGTAATTGTCGGGTTGATGAAAGTTTTATGGTACAGTCTCTGTCTTTTGTCAATGTGCATTTTTTGAGGTATTGTCTATGTTTGTGTGTTGGGGGTTTTTTTTCCAACTTTTGTGTCACACCTTTGGGTACCATTATGACTCGAAGGGGTACCGGCAAAAAATTTAACGTTCACCCTTTAAAAATCGTGCAAATAAATTATTGAATTATCAGCTGCTTTTTTTTTCATATCCTTCTACACCTGAGCTGCAAGTAGAGCGAAAAGTGGTGTATAATCAAACGTACTGTTTGATGGGATGATATGTCACTGTAATATGAATAAAATGGAAAGGTTGGAAAAGAAATAGAATATTGAATATAGCAAGCATTTTCTGAATCTCATTGATATGAGAATTGGGATTGAATGAGACTCGCCATTATTATTTAAGTGAAAAAGAAGATGAAGGAGGAAGAGTTTTTGTTTCAATGTAAACTGAAACCACCCCTTATATCCTCACCTTACTCAACTATGTCACACTGTTTGCCGCCTTCCTCAACTCCATCATGCTGTTTGCAGATTGAGCTTGATTAGTTATATCCCCTGTAGGACAATTGTTACCAGACTCGTGCAAGCAGGGACAGCTGGACGCAGGGACAGACGCAAGAACAATGAGATGGAGCTCCTTTTATATTGTAGATGCCTCACTTGTCAAGAAACATGTCCCTGCTCCCCCTTTGTCCCGTTTCATGAAAGTTGCTCACTCTCTTTTGCTGTTACATGAAGGAGATCCACAATCAATTAGGTCATCATTATCATTGATACAGCCTGTGCGTCGACTCATCCCTACCACTGTCCCCCCCCCCCTCCACGTTCTTGGGTTGAAGCAGAATTTGCCTTTGGTACCATTTTTTTAGGTCATCCGACCAAACAGCAGAAGACGGGGTTTTGCAACCACGTCTGTCTTTCTGTTGACCTGTTACCATTTGAGCTTTTGTCATCAAATTTCCAACAAACCTTTTGGAGAATATGGAGAACACTATTGATTATAATGTACCTTTTGTTTTTGGCCGTTTCTTCGAGGTTACTTGGAGTACAAAGCAGACATGGACGTGCTTTGCATTTTGACATGGCTTCCAGTTGCTTTCGCTAGAAGAGAGAGTATTGCATTTGTGTCCACGCATTTTGTGTCTGTCTGTCCACACATAATGTGTGAATACTGGCCACAGACACCACCTAATGGTAGCTGTTATTAGATGTTGTCCTTTTTCAACCAATTTCCTCTATAAAGTATGTACAATTAGAATGTGGTTTGGTCAGGTATGGCAGCATGTGCCGGAACAGTGCGTTGCTGTGTCCACTTTGTGCCGGTACTCTAGGGACCTCCGTCTGGCCATCCCCCAGGCGATGCCTGGCCCATCCCCATCTCATTGAGATGCCGATCATCCTGCTGCAACCACGAAACACGTGGTTGGCCCGTTGGCCTGAATCTTGTGAGCAGGATCAGCGTCAGGAAAATGAGCCACATGTCCATACAGCCACAGCTGACGCTCATGAACAATACAGGTAACAAATCTCATCTGAGTCTCTGAACAGCCGCTCGTTGGACACAAAGTCTGAGCAGTGATAGCGAAAGATCTGAAGAGACCTGGTACCAAAGGAGTTCGTCTCAGATCCTTGCTCACGGTCCAGGTTCCACATCCGTAGAGCAAGACTGGAAGGACCAAGGACTTGGACTCCGACTTTCATCTCCTGCATAGGTTCTGACAGTCCCACACCCCATGATCCAGTGAACCGATGACTCCCCAGGCCCAACCCAGACGTCTATTGACCTCTGGCTCACAGCCGGCAGAGACATGAAGATCACTGCCAAGGTAAGTGAATCTCTCCGTGACCTCAACTTTCTCACCACAAACAGGTACAGTCAAGATAGCAGCATCCAAGATGTCATTGAAAGCCTGGATCTTAGTTTTCACCCAGGAAACCCGTAATTCCAGTGGCTCCAACTCCTCATTCAGCACCTCGCGGTCCCCCATGAGGATATCCAGTGTCTCCACAAAGATGAGTGCATCATCTGCAAAATCAAGGTCAGACAACTTAATCTTCCCAAATGATGCACTGCAGCTTGTTCTCTCTGACATCCTCCATAGAATCCAGTCCATACAAGTGCTGAAAAGTGTGGGGGCCAGGACACACCCCTGGCAAACTCCAGTAACAACTGGAAATAAGTCTGAGATGGAACCACCACCTCACAAAACTCTCAGTACTAGAGTGTAGTTAAGAAATCAGATTGATTAGTTTTGGTGGCATCCCACAAAGACCAAGAATCCTCCAGAGGGAATCCCAATTCAGTGAATCAAATGCTTTACAGAGTTCAACATAGGCTGCAAGAAGCCCCTGCCGAAACTCTCTTCTGTGTTCGGCAAGGACCCAAAGGGCAAGGTCATGGTCAATTGTTGGCCTCTTTGATGTAAAGCCTGACTGTTCTGGACATTGGTACTCAAGCAGATGGTGGCGAACCCTATCAATAATTATCCGTGCAAAGACCTTGTCTGGCACTGAGAGCAGCGTCACCCCTCGGTAGTTGTTGCAGTCCTGGCGAACACCCTTCCCTTTCCAGAGAGGGACAACATGAGTACAGCATTTCCACCAGCCTTCAGAAATTCAGCATGGATGCCACAGATCCAAGGAGCTTTACCCATTTCTCCCGGTTCACTGTAGCCGATGTTTCCACAAACAAAGGTGAATCACAGTTGATTGGAGGGTCAGCAATGGGTATAGTAACACCTATGACATCCAACTCCAACAGCTGGTGGATCAGCCTGGTACAGCCGCTCAAAGTAACTGGCCCGGCGGGCCTTCACTTTGGATTCCTCTGTCAAGAGCCCACCACCCTCTGCTCCAATGGCAGTGCACCGAGGGACAGGCTTGGAAGAAAGCAATACATGAATGCCCCTGTAAGCAGGATGAGAATTACTTGACTTCAAGTGATATTCTACACCCTCACAGATTCCTCACACATCAGCCTCTTTGTTCACCCTCAGTGCACATTCAGTTTTATGCATCAACTCCCTGAGCAACTCAGCTATGCCATTAAGCCTGGCCCTGTGACTCTGGTCAATGGAATCCAGTGTCCCTTGAGAGACAAAATTATTCTTCGCCCTGTGGTGAGTTCTAAGACATTCACCGGCAACACCAAGGATGGTGATCTTGAAGGCACTCCTCAACTTTTCACGATTCCCCAAAGCACCCAGACCCCCCTTACCCCCACCCCCCCCAAATCTCCACTCAGCCTGTTCACAAACCTCTCGGCTACCTTCTCATCCTTGAGCTTGCCAACATCCAGCCTAAGCTGGGATGGTACCATTCTCCCGGATTTCAACTGAAACTTCAGAGTTGTTACAACAAGCCTGTGGTCATTGTTGAGGAACTTAGCACTCTGGTCGACTCTGTATTTTGGAATCATTCTCCAGCGACCTTCAACGAGCACATAGTCAATCTCTTTTGCCACATCACCAGCGTTGAAATACCAAGTCCAGCGATGAGCCTGTCGGCGCCGAAGCCATGAACCAGTCACCCGAAGTCCACGACTTCTTGAAAAGTCAAGGAACTTGGTCCTATTCTGGATCACAGTTCCAGACCCATTGGGACCAACACATGTCTCCTAACCATCCTTGTCAGTGCCAGTTGATACATTGAAATCCCCCAAGAATAGAAGAGTATCTCGCCTGTGGCACTGATCGCCCATGGAATCGAGCTCGGCATAGAATGCCTCTTTTACAGTGAGATCACTTGCCTCAGTTGGAGCAAATACAGAGACCAGGGAAATGACACCGAAGGAGTGACGAATCCTTAGTCTCATAAAACGTTTGTTGACCGGTGATACCTAAATTATTATAGGAGTCATCTTGTTGGACACAGCTACATCAACTCATTGGGAATGTTAAAAATCAAAGTGACCAGACCAGAAGGAGGTGTAAACACCCACCATGGTCTCACCACCATCATGTCTCCTAACCTCAGAGAGTGCTGCCATATCGATGTCCAAATGCTGGAGCTCAGATGACAGCAGATACAGGTGATCATCCTCTCTTCAGGATAGGACATTCCAGGCACCCACCAGAAGGGTCTGCCTCAGGTTAACCAGAGAAGACTGCCATCTCGTGGACAATACCTCAGCACCATCCCGACGCACACCACCACAATCCGACCCAGGAAGGTTACCCGATGCTTTTCCTCTTATCAAAGAATGGGGGTCCTGTAGGCTTTGCCCCAATCCCCTCATCCGATGAGCTTCCCTACGTCGGGCAGCTGTACATGGGGTACTCTCACTGAGTGGTTTTTCAGTTTTCTTTGCATTTTTTGTGTTTTGTGGAATTTAGTGTTTTACATTGGCCGTAGTGCAAATCCTGCCACCAATGTCTGAGAAAAGGTAACCCAACTCCAGGAGGATAACCACATACACTGTTGGACACCAGATATGCATGGCTGTTGACTCACAAGGAGCTGATCCACCTTTTGACAGGTTTTCTATTTAGTCCTGCTTGGGTGTCCATATCTATAAGCCCTCCTCACCAGGAAACCTTGTGGGGGAGTCGGTTTAGTGGCCGACAACCTGACCATGAAACAGGTTCGTACAGGTTTACATGGTACCTGTAGCAAGTCACAGATCTGATCTGGCCTGACCTGACAACCTGACAAATTAGAACGGGAGTACATCCATAAAGTACGTACTACAGTATTACAATTCAAGTATGTCTATAAAGGATGTGCTATTGATAATGTGAGTACTTCTATAAAGGACATATCAAGAACTTCAGTGCATCGATAAAGTACATACTATAAAAGTGAATCTATACTAATAAGTGTGTGTGTGTGTCCATAACTCCAAAACCATGAAACCTATCAGCCTGAAACTTTGTATGCATTCTAAGAAAACTCCAAGGAAATGCATGTCTGAAAATTGGGTGTTTGGGTTCATTAAAACACTCCTTTTGAAGATAATTAATGGCCTTATTTAATTATTTCCTTTATCAGGCACATCCTCGGTCACCGCGCTCTATGGGATGTCGAGGCGTATCCTCGCTAACTTCGCTGGAGTCTGAAGCCGCCATGTTTTTTGGCCTGCTCAACCATACCTTGACTTGGAAAAGGCCACAACGATTTCTTAACGATCAAGTTTTTTTTGACTTTCCTCTCCTCACTCATATTATCGAATGCCTTTTCATCAGAGCTATGAAATGCTGCAAACATCACTTTTGTAAATGCTATAACTTTCAAATTAGGAGCTTGGAGCAATTTCATGCATGAAATGATACGACTTTCCACGAACTACTCTCATGGACTAATTAAAGTATACCATCAAAATATTATTTCAGTTTTGAGGATCGGATATCGTCCGCATCAAATAAGTGTCGAAATTTGGAGTTAAATCTGATAATTTAAAGAAATAACGAGTCTTATAACTAAGCCGATGTACCTATTTACTTTAAGCAAGCAACGTGATGTTCCCTCCTTCTCCATATATCCACAAGAAAATGTGACATTTCCAAAGCATTAAACTTGTCTTTTTCTCGTGTTTGAAGAATTATATTGAGTGAATAAAAGATTTAAGAATGTGCCAAAATTAACCAGCTTCATCGAGCTATACGATTTAATGCATTCACTGCTTGACCTCACGCCCTGTCCCTTGGAGGGACTGCTTATCCATAGCATGTGCCAGATCTGTGTCTACATTGAAAGAGGTCTCACGATGTGCTTTCCAGGATATCAAAGAAAATCTGGTGAAAAACGGACATTTTAAAATAAAGTTGTAACGTTTGCACAGAATGCAAGCGATGTACCACATGACGCGTGCACAGACGAGCAGGCAACATTGCGGATTATCTGCAATGTTTATTTCACGGGCGATTAAATTTTACGATGTCTCCAGGGTTGTTATGCATTAAGCGGAAACTCTTTTGAGGTTAAAGTCATTATTTGAACAAATTCATTTTATTTCTTTAACTGCTGCGTACGCGGTGAAGACCGGCTTTAATATTAAAGAGATCCTATATGGTATGCCACCACAGCCTGGCCAGCAGTTCCTAATCAACCATTTAATTGGAGTGCATGCTTGAGTGCTTAAGCCACTTGCCGACCTCCCGATAGTCGATAGCGGAACCACGCTACGTCATTCTGAGTGAATCGTTCACTCACTTCGGACGATTTTTTCGTGCCATGTCATCCTGAGCGAGTGGTTGGTGCTCCATCATCCTGAGCGAGTGGTTGGTGCTCCTACATCCTGAGTAAGTTGTTTGTGCTCCATCATTCTGAGTAAGTGGTTGGTGTCCATCATCCTGAGTAAGTGGTTTGTGCTCCATCATCCTGAGTAAGTGGTTGGTGCTCCATCATCCTGAGGAAGTGGTTGGTGCTCCGTCATCCTGAGTAAGTGGTTGGTGCTCCATCATCCTGAGTAAGTGGTTTGTGCTCCGTCATCATGAGTAAGTGGTTGGTGTCCATCATTCTGAGTAATTGGTTTGTGCTCCATCATCCTGAGTAAGTGGTTTGTGCTCTGTCATCCTGAGTAAGTGGTTTGTGCTCCGTCATCCTGAGTAAGTGGTTGGTGCTCCATCATCCTGAGTAAGTGGTTGGTGCTCCATCATCCTGAGTAAGTGGTCGGTGTCCATCATCCTGAGTAAGTGGTTTGTGCTCCATCATCCTGAGTAAGTGGTTGGTGCTCCATCATCCTGAGTAAGTGGCTGGTGCTCCATCATCCTGAGTTCGTGGTTTTCTGCTCCATCATCCTGAGTAAGTGGTTGGTGCTCCATCATCCTGAGTAAGTGGTTGGTGCTCCATCATCCTGAGTAAGTGGTTTGTGCTCCATCATCCTGAGTAAGTGGTTTGTGCTCCATCATCCTGAGTAAGTGGTTTGTGCTCCATCATCCTGAGTAAGTGGTTTGTGCTCCATCATCCTGAGTAAGTGGTTTGTGCTCCATCATCCTGAGTAAGTGGTTTGTGCTCCATCATCCTGAGTAAGTGGTTGGTGTCCATCATCCTGAGTAAGTGGTTTGTGCTCCATCATCCTGAGTAAGTGGTTTGTGCTCCATCATCCTGAGTAAGTGGTTGGTGTCCATCATCCTGAGTAAGTGGTTTGTGCTCCGTCATCCTGAGTAAGTGGTTGGTGTCCATCATCCTGAGTAAGTGGTTTGTGCTCCATCATCCTGAGTAAGTGGTTGGTGCTCCATCATCCTGAGTAAGTGGCTGGTGCTCCATCATCCTGAGTAAGTGGTTTGTGCTCCATCATCCTGAGTAAGTGGTTTGTGCTCCATCATCCTGAGTAAGTGGTTTGTGCTCCATCATCCTGAGTAAGTGGTTGGTGCTCCATCATCCTGAGCGAGTAAGTCATGCTCCGTCATTCTGAGCAAGTGGTTCATGTTTCTTCATTCATTCTGAGCGAGTTGTTGTGAAATAACACCCGATTTCTGAGCCGTTTGCCATATTAACGTGTTTTTAAAATTACCAGGCCAAATTTTTTTTCCACCGATCACATGCAGCTCTTTATAAAGATTAATGTTTGGAACACATCCCTGAAATGTCTATATAAATGCAATGTTCTTCTTCAGTGAAAGCTACTCAAGGTTTTTGGGTTGTATACAGTATGTACAGTAGTCGGTAAACGCACTGACTCCAACCCACCGATTCCCCAAAATTGCCGATATCGGCCGTGCGTGCGTGCGTGCGTGCGTGCGTGTGTGTGTGTGTGTGTGTGTGGCCGATATCTGCAATTTCTCGGAAATAGGCAGGTTGGAGTCAGTGTGTTTACTGACTCCAGTGCGTACTGTGTACAACGCGAAAACTTGAAGTAGCTTTCACCGAAAAACAGTGTTGCATTTACATAGCCGTTTCAGGGATATGTTCACAAACATTAATCTTCATAAACAGCTACGTGTGATGAGTGGAAAAAAAATTTGCTTTGGTAATTTAGAAAACCCATCAATACTGCAAAGGGCTGGGAAATCGGGTGTTATTCCACAACAACTCGCTCAGAATGAATGACGGAGCACGAAACACTCTCTCAGGATGTCAGAGCCCGAACCACTTACTCAGGGTGACAGAGCACGAACCCCAAACCACTCGCTCGGGACGACGGAGCATGAACCACGAACCACTCCCTCGGGATGATGGAGCATGAACCATGAATCACTCGCTTGGGACGACGGAGCATGAACCACAAACCGCTCGCTCGATACAACGGAGCACAAACCATGAACCACTCACTCGGGACGACGGAGCACGAACCACGAACTACTTGCTCGGGATGACTGAGCACGAGCCACGAACCACTCGCTCGGGATGACGACGCACGAACCACTCGCTCGGGACGATGGAGCATGAACCACGAGCAGCTCGATCGGGACGAGGGAGCACATGCGATTCACTCAGAATGACGTTGCGTGATACCGCAATCGACTATAGGGCACTCGGCACATCGCTTAAGCACTCAAGCAAGCACTTCAATTAAATAGTTGATAAGGAATGGCTGTGCAGGCTGTGGCTGCATACCGTATAGGATCCTTTTAACTTTAAAGCCAGTCTTCATCGTGCATGCAGCGGTTAAAGAAATAAATTGAATTAGTTCAAATAATGACTTTATTCACAAAAAAGTTGCTGTTTAATGAAGAACAAGCCTGGAGACATCAAAAAGTTTAATCACCTGTGAAATAAACATTGCAGATGATCCACCATGTTGCCTCCTCATTTGTGCATGCGTCACATGGTATATCGTTCGAGTTCCGGGCAAACGTTATAACTTCATTTTTAAACGTCTGTTTTTCACCAGATTTGCTTTGATACCCTGAAGAGCACCTCGCGATACCTCTGAAAATATAGACACAGATCAGGCAGATGCTATGGATAGGCAGTTTCTCCAGGGGACGGCGCGAGGTCAAGTAGTGAATGCATTGTCATATAGCTCAATGAAGCTGGTTAATTTTGGCACATTCTTAAATCTTTTGTTCACTCAATATAATTTTCCAAACAGTATAAAAAGACAAGTTTACTGCTTTGGAAATGTCACATTTTTCTGTGTTTGTACAGAGAAGGAGGGAACATAGCCTTGCTTGCTTAAAGTAAATAGGTACATCGGCTTTGTTATAAGATTTCAATTATCAGATTTCACGCCAGATTTCGACACTTATTTAGTCCGAACGATATCTGATCCTCAAAACTGAAACAATATTTTGATGGTATACTTTAATTAGTCCGTGAGAGTAGATCGTGGAAAATCGTATCATATAATGCATGAAATAGCTCCAAGCTCGTTCATGCTTCATTGTTAAGAAATTGTTGCAGCCTGTTGCAAGTTCAGGCATGGTTGAACAGGCAAAAAAACATGGCGGCTTCAGACCACAGCAAGTTCCCTCGGATACGCCTTCAGATCCCATAGAGAGCGGTGACCAAGGATGCGCCTGATGAAGGATATAATTAAATAAGGCCACTAAGTATCCTCAAAATGGGTGTTTTAATGAACCCAAACACCCAATTTTCAGTCATGCACTTCCTTGGAGTTTTTTTAGTTTGCTTGCAAAGTTTTAGGCTGCTGGGTTTCATTTGTTTGGAGTTATTGAGGAGAAATACACACACTGACACACACACACACACACACACACACACACACACACACACACACACACACACACACACACACACACACACTGCCATTTATTGGTGTAGATTGAGCTTCAGTGTGTCTGTCCAGTCCATAACACTTTTACCATTTGAATCTTTTGTCATGAAATCTTCTACAAACCTTAATAATAAGAACATGGAGAGAACACATGAATAAAATGTACTTTTTAATTATTTTTTGCTGTTGTTTTTGCCAAGTTTAGTTTGCGTACAAAGTGGACATGAATGGGCTTTGCCTTTGGGAATCTTTCTAGTTGTGATATTAGTTTGATGGCTCTATTTGTTTTATACTTATGGGGCTCCCCTGTGACGAGAACCTTGTTGTGATATTTCGTTTGGTGGCTTGATTTTTATTTTTGCGGTGTTTAGCAAGATGCCGTACATTATAGCTACGAACCTTTGGAGAGGATGTTTACAGACTTGCAGTATGTTTTTTATTCCCCGCCGCGTGGCGGAAGGGGGATATTGTTGTCACCCGGGTTGTCCGTCCGTCCGTCTGGGCATCAACATTTATAGCTGTGAGTGCGATAACTCATAAACTGTTCGCCATATCGATTTGAAATTTGGATTACACATGTTCCACCTGAAAAGGAAGAACCCTATTGATTTTGGGCGTGGCCGGATCCAAGATGGCCGACTGGGGCGGCCATCTTGAAAAAAATGTTTTTTGTAATAAATGGAAAACCGCTTATCTGATTTCAATTATTTTTGGTTACTACGTTCCTCACTCTTGGGAACTTTTTCGAGATGATGACCAAATGGTCTCTTGTTTCCAATTCACCTCATTATCTGGAATATGTATGACCTTTTTCATTCAATGGTGGGGGATTCCCCATCTCTGATGGTATATTTCATTTTGGCAGGCTGTTGCTGCCCATTAAACTGACCAATTTCTCCATGTTGGTTGTACCACTTTTCGAGCATTCCCCTCTTTTTGCTTCCACACGGTTATAACTACAAGGCCCTCTTCCTCTGATTATAACCCAAGCAAGAGAGCTGTTTTTGCCTGACATTGGGAGGGAGAGGGAAAATCGGGGACAAGGGGACCGAGAGGGCAGTGATGTAATCACGCACGTTCCATTTATGCAGCATTGACTCGTTTGTAGTTTTCAGCATTCTTTCTCTTCAACTCGGAGTGAGAATATAGGGTTTGCGATTACTTTCCCACCAGACTCGATGGCATAATAGAGCATCGATTATGGAGGATGTGAAAGGGTGCATATCAGAATGAAGAAGATTCTATGTACGATACTGATTGATGCTGCATTCTATGGTGACCAAAAAGGCTCCATCTCTGTCACCTTATAATACTGTCAAAGGGTGATGTAGAAGACTGCTTCAGTAGCACAAACTTCCAGATTTTATTTTTTTTAAACGATTTTAAAAATCATTCTTTAATTAAAATTGAAGTATAAACTTGACCAGTGCATGGGCTCGCATGTTCTATGAACTCTCTAGTTTTTAATATTATTCTATAAGTGTGACTGTATGTTGTGGGGTTCCGCCCCCTCCCCACCTAATAATATACCATTTGTGATCCATCTAAGGTACTGAACTTTGAAGACTTAAACCACACTTGCAGAATGACATTCTATTGATGTCGTTTCTCTCCTTGCACACCATTTTTAACCTTTTTTGGTTGTATATTTTCTTTAAGCCTGGTGTTGGCTTAACGGTTAAGGTGGCTGGCTTAATATCTTAGGGTGTTGAGTTTGAGCCCCTGTTATTCCATTGAAATAACACCAGGTGGGTTTACTCAGCCTATCACCCCTTCCGAGGTTGGCTAAATGAGTACCAGCTTACTCCGGTAATAAGCTATTCAAGTATCCTGGACTGTACTCCTTAGTCAAATAAACCTACCTCGGCAGCCTTATGCACCTCATGGCATGAAAGAAATGTTTTATTTATCATTTATATTTTTCTTTAATTCCTCATCACACTTTTTCTCTATTGCTTTGGGACTTTTCCTCCTTAAGGCTTTGTGTGTCATGGTTCATTAACTGGGGCGGCTCCCTCATGCCATTGTTACCCAGAATCTGAAAATGCTCCTCCCCCTTTTTTTTCCTTCAAATTGGACAATTCTTGTCTGGTTGTATCCAATGCACGTCAGCAAAGTTTCTTCTTGACTGCTTTCCATTGCTTCCAAAAGTGTGTAAAGGGAATATTCAACCTGCAATGACGACTTTTGAGGTGGACATTGTTTCTGGATGTGCATTTCATCCTCTTTTTTTACCAAATGCTTTTGTTAAATAAAAATGCTCAACATTTATTAATCCGTTTTCACAAAAATATGAATATTGCAGAGAGGGTCGTTTTTTAACCACCAACTTATCCATTTATTTATCCTTCATTCTTAGATTCCACAACCCCCCCCCACACTCATTTGTATATTTCATTAAAATCTATGTTCATGAATCGTATAAATGGCTCTCGTATAATACAAATTATTAACTACAAATGCATGCTTTCATATGTGTATCACTACAGTGATCAAATGTGAATTTTTCTTGAGTCAAATGAACTTTGTTGATATAAAATTGTTTCATTAAACCAAGTTGGGTTGCTTCATAGTTGTAGTTGTCTTTTTTAATTTTGTGAAAGTGGAGGTGTGCTATTGTTTAGGATATTGGGATATATGCAAATTAAATAGAGATCTAGTTGAGAAATCGTGCATCAGGTTTTTGGCATTCATGTGCTTTCTGTCTTGTAGGTGAAATACTTTAAAGGTGGGCAGCAGGGTCTGATATTGGGGGGAGGTGATGCATAGGGAGTAAGAGAAAAGAGAGAGGGAGAAGGGAAAGACTGCAAAGAAGAGAGAAAGGGGGGGGCTGGGGGAGACATGGGAGCTCACGAGCAGTCGCGCTGCGCTTGTCGCTGACAGTCCAATTTCACGGAACAGTGGCTTTGTAATGTACCACACCACACCCCAGCGCTCTGTAAAAGGGACACTCTATGCCCACGTTAACACTTCTGCTCTGTGCCGTTAGCATAGGGAGGTCATCTGCATTGAAAATGGTTTTGGAAACCAGTTCAAATATCTGCGTTGTAAATGAAATGATTTTTTTTATTTTTTGCAGCATATGCTTTTTTTTGTGTGTGTGCAAACTTTCCATTGCTATTGAGAACAGCTTTTTGTCTGATGTAAAGAATATGAAAGTTTCAATCTTTACTTGAATAGTGGTAGTAATTTGCAATCAATATCACCATACTTCTTTCTGACTCGATCATCAGCACTCTCTGGCTCCTCAATATATATCTGAGTGGTCACTACCTACACTCATGGTCACCAAAAAAAATGCAAGTTAATAGTGCATCCATTTCTTTTTGGCTTTTCTCTCTGTTTTGTATTCCTTACTTTGTCTTTCAGCTTTATTTTCTAATTTCAATTTCCTGTTCTGTCTCTTTCCACCTGCTCCCTCTTTTTTGCTGATCACGCTATTTATGCTTCTTTTATCCTTGCTGTCGTGGTGATTCTCACCCTTATGTTGCACTTGTCTTGTATCATCGAGTTTATTTTGTTGATGACAAAATTTCATCCAAACAACCATCCATGATTGGAGTTGTGAACTTTCCTCGATCCACATAACCATTTCATGCAGGCACTTTTGGCCTCTGTCCCTCGGCTGTCTTTCCTTGTTAAGTGTCTATGTAATGTAAACCCCTGGAAAAAATATATCAGAACATCTTTAGTCTTGTACCTAAATATCAATCAGAATACGTTAGCTTGAAACTCGTTTTTAAATTTGAATTTTTTGCTTGACAGATATAATTTGGTGTCATGAATCCAAATTGCATGATGTAGGCAAATTCAAATTGCATGTGGAAGCAGTTGTGTATGTGATGGATTTTAAATCTAAACTTCTTTAAATATCATTAAAAAAAAAAAAAAATTTCCCCCAAGGAAAATACTTTGAATGACCTCTCAACAGAGGATGTTTGATAAATTGCAATTTCCATTTTAAAGAATTTTTTTTTGCTTGTAGTAGTAGGCTTGTGAGTATCGCTCCTTGCCTTCCGGATTGAAAAATCTCCATTCACAATTGGCTTGTGATGTCATACTTGTGGCAAACACAAGGATGAAAAGTTTCTACACTCGCCCATCTTTCTACACCTCTCAAGTTTACCCTTTGAACCCTGAGCTCCTTGGACTTTTGGCTCCCCCACCCTGAGCTCCCTGGAGAAAAATCTGTCCGCTCGGGTGTATGAAGGTTTGAAATGCGGCTGATAAACCGGCCGTGAGGGTTCAAAGGGTAAGCAAGGTTAACTGTAATAGCTTTATTTTTCAGTAAATGCTGTTGGAAGTAGTTTTATTTTGGGTCAGGAAACAAACCGACCACAGGTACATGCACGACTTCTGTTCCACCCTGACTGACCCTGCAAATATATAAGAACAAGCCGGTAGGCGACATGGGTGGTCGCTAGACTAAGGCGAATTTGAAATACTAGTGCGTGCCCGTACGTGCGTGGCCGTACGTGCAAAAAAAAATTCAATCCGCGTGCCAGAAACAACAACCACACAGACCGTTCCTTCACTCTCGCGTGCCCGTACGTGCAAAAAAAAAACAAAAAAACTTGCAAACAACCACACAGGCCATTCCTTCGCTCTCGTAAACAACTGGATTGGGGCATTGTGTTTATCTATAAATGCGCATAAGAAATCCAGAAATTATTAGAATACACTAAGTCATCACTATCTGGAAGTCCGTACGTTGTAACCCATAATGGGGAACATGCTCTAACTTGGCCATAACTTGGGAACCACTTGTCCGATTAATATCAAACCTTGAAAAGGCACATCCACAGGTCCCCAGCAATATACCTGCAAGTTTCAATTATATCGGACCAGTGGTTGTCGAGAAACGGCACACACACACACACACACACACACACACACACACACACACACACACACACACACACACACACACACACACACACACACACACACACACACACACACACACACACACACACACTGCTGGAATTATAGATATATGTAGATAAGAGAACACATCAGATGGCATTTTTGCCGTTCGTTGTTCCATATAGGAACATGACGAGCACCTGTAAAATTCATAATTTGTGTTCGATTCCCTAACCCTACGTTGGGGAATCCCAACGCGATTGTTGGGGTGAAAGCATATAGTAATATAATTGCATACTAGTCATACAGTTTTTAACGGATCGGGCTGAAAATTTTTGACAAAGAGGTTGATTACAGTACGCATAAAAGCGCGGAAGCCGATTTTTGATTTTCGAATTTTTTTTTTTTTTAGGATTTTTTTCAAAAATTTCAAAGTCCCGTTGCTAGGCAACGGTGGCGTCCATAGCAACGGTGCTCAAAAGCATACAACTAGATCCTGGTATGAACCTACCAGTCAAGTTTCATCAAAATTGGTTGACTCCTCTGGCCTCCAGAGCTGTCAATTACATACAAACAAACAGAAAGACCGAAAACCTGAGAAAAGCGGTCGTCAAGCGACCACCCAATAATTATACAAAAGGAACTTCAATGCAGGAGGAGGCCATTCGGCCCACCAAGCTTATGCAATGGTCGCCAACCGAGATTGTGCCCATGCTCGATCCTTTTTCAATGCTGAATATTGAGCTAGGAGGCAGCATGTACCATTTTTCAAGTTTTTGGTGTGACGAGGCCGAGGTTGGGTTAACGATGCACATACATTTAATAAAATTTAAAGATCTATTGTTGTTTGTTTGGGTTGGTGGTATAGTTAGGGCTGGTGGTTTGGTGGGGAGATGGGGTTGGTGGGGTTGGGTTGGTTGATTGGGGGGGGGGGGGTTGGTTAGGGTTGACGTTGTTAGTGGAGTTAGGGTTGTTTGAAGGGGGGAGGGGAGTTGGAGACTATTTTCGACATGCAAAGATATTTAACTGATAACAGTAAGCCAGTAGTAATTGTGATTAACTATTATTCTTTTTAATAACCAAAATTTTTCTTACCATTTTAAAACTTAATTATATTGAGGACCTGCACACTATACCACTCAGCTTCTGTGTTAATTTCCTTTTGCTCATAATTTGTTCGCAAAAATAACGTCACACTGCAATATTTTGAAGTCCGTCTTTTATTGTCCTGAAAAACGATTAACGATTTATAATTCGGAAATAAATGTATGACTCGATGAAATGTGAAAATTTTGGGTGACCAGTCTGTGGGGACGAAGCTTTGAATATGATTGATTCGTGTCTGCTCTTTGAGTCGTGGATGACTGAACACCTCTGCCGAAGAAAGGGAACTCAAGCTTGTGAAAAGATTTAAGTGACACCAATTTTCCAGCCACATAACTACTCTCTGCCTCACTCCTGTTGGCACAGACTGCGAGCAAGGATGAGTGACACTCCAGCCAAGGAGGCAAATCGTTATAATTTGGCCAGGGTATCAACATGTGATGGCCTACTTTTGATTGAAGCATATTGTGGGACACTTTGCTTCCATAATCAAACTCAAAATGAACAACTTTAAAAAAAAATTTTTAAAACGTTCTTCAGATAATACACCATTTTTGGTAGAAGGGAGGATTGGAGTTCTTCCTTTAATTTGAGATGTGGGTGAGACTATTCCATCAGCTTTTCTTCACTCAGACTTGGTTCCTTAAATGAAGGTGACCGTAATTTGTAGCCTTGCATGAACATGTGACTGCTTTCCTATAGCTTCAATTTAATCTTTTATTTAAAGGTTTTGCAATCGCCATCTTTGGACTTAAAATCATTCATCAATCCTTAAGGAGCCACATAAGTTTCAATTTCAAAAGTTACTCTGAACACATTCAATTGTTGGGGATTATGAGAGATGAATAAGTGGCTGGAAGTGTGACATTTTAACTTTTTTTTTAGTTTTGTTTTTTCAAAAAAGTGCCAAATGTTCAGTCAAACAAAAAAAAAAAGAAGCCAAAAACGATATCTAGCACGATATTTCAAAAATGTATTGGGCCCGATATGTTCTCATGGATCAGGCATTACGTGGCAGAGGTATGCGCTCTACCGAGTACCCTTCCAGTTAATTATGTAACACACCAAAATACAAATGCCACACAAAATACACCACACAAAGCTGCACAAACACAAACACCACACAACACACCACACAAAACAAGTTCTGGTGAGGGTCTGCAATCTCTGATTGCTCTTTTTCTTGTTTGGCCTTTGTTTCAAATCACTGTTGCTGTCATCACCAAATGAAAATACATTATACCAATGGGTGATTAATTGGTGTAGTGTATTGCACATGAGGACTGTGACAAATGCAATATGGTGCAACAAAGACCCATGTATTCACTTTGTCCTTCCATATGGAGTGGCAGGCAAATCCCACAATTTTTCTGTGGTCAGCTTCTTCAAAAAGTAGTCTTTTGAGCTTTTTGGCCTCACAATCAGCCATAGCTTGTCCTGGGCAGATCGTGTTTCCAATCAAGCTGCACTTAAAAGTGTCCACGACCTCAGCATTCTCTGCACGTCCAGTCCTTTGTCTGCCTTTTTTCCAATCTCAGTTTTTTTATTTGTGTACAAAATTTAGGCTCATGAAAGAGCAGGCTTGTAAGGTTGCGCAAAGTCTTCATCCGGAGTCTCATGAAATATGACTCCATGCTGTGGACTGGTGGACTGGTGGACTCTTGTCAGGAAGCTGATTCTCAGGGTTTACTTCATGCTTACCTTTCGCAGGGTAACCTTGTCGTCTTGTTTTTTTTTTTTTTTCAAACTGCTCGATGCTTTTCGTCATCCTGCCCTCTCACCTCTTCACACAGCCCCTACCCCTCAAGATTTATACACATTTCAGCATAAGCCATTTCCTTGTTACCTCTCAAGTAAAAACTAAATGCACACCTTCATCCTTTCAGACCCATTTTTTTCGCACCTCTGGAGCCATCTTCCTTCTTCAATGTCTCAGGCTCTTCCTTGCAGTTTCAAGTCTGCTCTCGACAGCCACCTTATGGTTTCTCCACTTCCCACTAGTGAGCTTTACCACACCTATTTAAGACCAATCGCACCCTTCTCCTGCAAATCTTATCCTTGTTCTGTGGTGTATCCTTTGATTCCATCCAGGACCGTTTTCTCTTTGCCACGTTTTCTGATTTTGCCCCCTCTTCCACTGTTTATGAGACTCCACCTGTGTTTAAAAATAAATGGACATGGAATTGAATTCCGGCACGTGTGATGGACCAGATATTACACTCATGTCCCTAGTTTTTGACAAACCTTGTCTTTGTTTCCCTTTCATTTCTCCTTGTCTCTGTGTTTGGGATTTCCATGCTTTATTAATCCGTATACAGCACCTGGCTGTGGGATTGCATTATTTTAGGGGTGCAGTTATGCTATCAATGCAGTCTGCCCCACATACCTTTCCCTCATCCGTAGATTAAACAGGGATGTAGTCGTCGGTGATGTTAAGAGTACACTGTGTCATATTTGCAAAAGGAAACGAGAATGGCACTCGGTCGAGCGCATACCTCCGCCAGGCCGATACTTTGTTTTGTATCACACTGATAGGCCAGGCATCATAATCTATTTGACTGTTGTTTTTGTCAGGCCATAACTTTGTATCACTTGTTATGACATTATCACATCCCCAACCTGTCCACCAAGTTTTGTAAGAATCCGTTTATAACTTTTTGAGATATCATGCTCACAAACAGAACAGGCAAACAGGGGTGAATACATAACCTCTGTCCATCTTAGGTGGCAGAGGTAACTAGGGATGTTTGACTGCCATAATTGAATGCTAAGATATAGGACAATGAGCTCATTGTTCCTTCGAAGGATGCCACTCATTGATGTGACATCCTTCCTGTGAAGCACCTGGCTCATGCTGGACCGATTCGAGGGACTAAAACCCAGACTGCAAACCTGAAATTCAGGTATGCTACCTCTGGGCTATCCTGTCTGCCCATTCCCTTCCAGCTTATATTAAAAGTAACCTAACTTGACTGTTAGTGTAGTTCAAGAGGATGAAAATGTGAATTTTGAAGCCCAATGACATCACCTTACTTGTTGTTTTTTTTTCTCATCTCATGCTTGTGGAAGACCCAGTATATATCACACACAGGACAAAGATATTGGTGGACCTTTTACTTTTACATGAATGACATAGACATAAGACAGTGGATAAATACAAACAGTTAATGAGATTTCAACCGAGCTTCCAAGCATCACGAGACGTCATTTCAAATCCACTGAACAAACTGACCCAATTGCTCATGCGAGTCACCATTTTCGCCCCTCCATGTTTCCACCCTGTCATTTGTTTTTTAAACTCGCACCATGGTGTTTATTCATCCTTGGTGCTCAGAAATATTAATTTTGCATGAGAGGAGGGCGAGAATACAATGAGCTTATCAGAGTCAATTTGAGCTTCTCAGACCTGTCGGTTTAATGATAGAATTGATAATGCTGCCCTCATTCACACCAGAAGGAGTTGGCATTTTTCACTGTTTCGTATCCACGCAAGCGTATGACACTGATTAATGTGTGGGGGAATTGATGCTCCTCATCACCTTCAAATTACCATCCATGACTGCCCATCCGGCATTCTCAAATTGGCCTTTTGTTGATGAAATGTTGACAAAACTGCTGATGCAGTGGTTACAGCCAGAAATGAAGCAGTGAAAGGAACACCTGATGTTGACGATTCAAAAATAAATTATAACTTCAGGATATTTCAGACTCACTTGGTCGCAGTGGTCTCACTATGATGATTATAGCCTTTGCCAACTATGCATTTACCGTAGTGAGAAGTCTTATTGATGTGTCCAAGTGAAGTATGATGGAAACCCACAGCTTTCACCTCCGTTGGCTTTAAGGTGCTTCCTCGTCTATTTGAGCAGCTGGTTATTTCCTTCTTCTATTTTTGGTGGAGTAGATCTTGAAACTGTCTAACAACTCCAAACAGATACAAAAATGGAGAAAAACAATAATGGATATTGACTCTGGATTGGATTTGTACTCTTTGATGGTCTCAAATATTTATTGTGTTCATCCGAGATTAACTGGATTCCCTTGCAATGAAATTGAGATGCTAGCAGGGTTTGTCAAACCACGGTGATGGAAATTGCTTTTTTGATGCCTGGGGTCCTTTATTTAAAGTACGGTGATGGGAGTTCAATCCTCTTATTAATTTGCAGTTTGGTCACTGGCTTTGACACCAATGCAATTTTTTTATTTATGATGGAACGTAACCATCAAAAAGCTACATATATCGAACAAGCAGTTTCAAATGGAGCACCACGCTGCTATTAGAGCATTTATGTTGCATCAGATGTGGCAATAAATGGGAATCGTTGCTCCCAGCTTGCCAGCTCGATGACAGAAAACTCCATTTGCATTTTTGCCGTCTCCATCCATACCCGGTTTGGAAATACCGCGTGAGCACGGGCAACTTGCTTGTACAAATGTAATTGCATTACAGTCTACAGACAAAAATACAGTGCAACGACATATCTTTCTACTTATAGTATTTCTTTTATAATGCCTGAGCTGTTTTATTTAAATAAATAAAGCTTGTGGTGCTGTGACCTAGTTCCCCAATCCCCCTCCCACCTTCATTCAACTTCAATGTCATTAAGAGTTATCTGAGACAAAATCTGACCTCCAATTGACGAGAAACGCCTGTTTAAGGATTTTACCCACGGACGTGATGACCTAATTATTAGCCGCCTGCTTCACTGCTGGTTATTACCACATCAAGCAGTAAATCCAAGGGGTTTGTGCAAATAAACTTGGAAAATATCACATTAACAACAAATTGGCCTCATCTTGGAACTGCATGCTGTTTTCATTACCCGGGAAGTCAGAACGATGCTGTTTTGTTTCTGGATTTGTCTTGCTTTTAAAATGAGAAAATACAACTCCTCCACTGAGATTTTGATTGATTGTTCTTAAATCTGATGACAGCTTCTGTAGTTGTGAAATATAGATCACTGGAATGCCCCCCCCCTCCCTAATTTTTTTTTTTATATCACCTTTTTATATTGTAAGGAATTGTAACTTAAAAAAAAATATATCCATCTTTGAAACGAAGCATTTTTGTTCTCGACCATCTCCTTTCAAAATGATTTCTGCCTCATCTTACGTTGACGTCTCATGAATTTTAAAACCACTCCGAGACGTTTCATGCAAAATTCGGGAAATTTGTTGGAAAATAATAGTTTTTAAAATTTTTCATTTATTTATGTGATCAGTTTGATATTGCATAATGGGAAGCCATTTTGATACCGCATCAAGACGAGGAATCTTTCCCCTCTGCAGAGCTTCTCACAGGCAAAGCAAATATGTTTAATTCTCTAATCAGTTCCAAATGACTGGCTGTGCTTATCTGTTAGTTTCAGCCTCTTTATCTATGGTTTGGGCCTCACAGCTGTAGGGACTCATCTCTCATACATTGACAGTTTCCCCTTTGCTCTTAAAATGTTTGCTGTTATCTCAGCGGCAATTCCATAAAATTGTTGAATTTTTATTCCCTTTATATGCTTGCGACGTGTGCTGATTCGCCTGAGAATTTACATTTACAATGGAGCTTGGTATCGGTGACCAAAAGCATGAGAATATTTCGCCATCGTCTCTTAATTTTATGGGTTCCATGCTCAACCGAATGCTGTTCGATTACAGTCTTTACTAAAATTACTGCAAAAATATTTTAAGTAAAACTTTGCAAACACACACACACACCCTGACTTGGCTCAATTTAGAAGTTTAAGTGGATTTTTAATGAATTTTGACTGTCGTGTGTAATTTTGCAGTATTAATTTTCTTTTGAAGCAATACTCGATTTTCCAATAGCAATGCATGTGATTGCAGTGGAGCCAACAGCAAGTAACAAAATGGAAAACTAGTCATTGCGAAGGCTTGAATTGGTGGACATGTTAAATAATGGATTTTATCAACTGAAATCTGAAAAGTAAGTTAACCACTGTGGGAGGCAACGTGTGGCTGACGTTTCAAGCCTTCGCTTTTCGCCGCAGCAAAATGGGGCTAACACTTAATGTCAGCCACACCTCGCCATGCACTGTGGTGAACATGCTCTTACCGGCTTTGATACAATCCATTGTTTAGCAATACTGCATACTTTATTACCTCTGCCACAAAACGTGGATGGAGGATTTGTTTTCTTTCACCCCTGTTTTGTTACCTCCTGTCACAGAAGGTGGATGGAGGTTATATTTTTTCCCCCTTTGTTTGGGTCTATCTGTCTGTCTGTCTGTCTCTGTCTGTTTGGTTGTGAGCAGAATATCTCAAGAAGTTATGGACGACTTCAGACAAAATTTTGTAGACAGGTTGGGTGTGTGACGTGAAGGTGTGTTGGGGGAAAAAAAAGGCAGACAAGGCAAATTGATTCGATTTTGCTGAAGATCCGGATACGAGAATTTTTTAAAGTGAGATATGAGGCCAAAACCGGTGAATAACGTGATATCTCAAAACGTTGTGGATGGATTATGACAAAACTCGGTGTATGAGGTGGTTAAGTGACGAGAACAAGCCTATTAGATTTTGGTTAAGGTCCTGATGCAGATCCTGCCTATCAGTGGGATACAAAATGTAAACTGTTCAGCTTGGCAGATGTATGCCTTCTATCGAGTGCCGTTGTAGTTTATTTTGGAGTTAATCTTAAAGTTTTGTGATAATACCACATACTTTTGATCATCACTGCAAAACTAAGGCATACTGCTTCAAACACACATTGATCATCATGAACAAAACAAATAAATAAATAAACAAGAAAAAGAACAATCAGAGATTGCAGACCCTCACGAGGACTTGTTTTGTGTGGTGTGGTTATGTGTGGTGTTTGTGTACTGGTTTGTTATGTAATTAATAATAGACATAACTGGAGCTGCCACTTCATAACTGCTGGCAGTGATGACCGGGTACCAAGGTGTCCCGCTTTGATGCAACCTCACTTTGATCGGACACCTGACCCTGACCCATGATGTTTATTATTATTCAATTGAATTCAGAATGGGATTAAAATAAATTCAATTCAAATCAAATGGAAGAACAAAATAGATAGAGTCCTGCATTGGAGTCATCAGAAGGAACCCAAACAAACAAACAGTGAAGATGAAGTTATTAGGAGGAACCTGGACAGGATTTTGGTTTCAGCTGCTACTCCTCTACCCTCAAACCCATCCAAGCACAGCCAAGTGAGCCTTATTCCAAAAAAATTAATCAAATAGAACCCAGATTCAAAAAATTAAATAATTCTGGCTGCCAGACCATGCGTTTGATGAGGTTGAAATTTAAAACATATATTCCACACCACGACTAGATCATAATTGTGATGTTTCATGTCGATCGATGAAGTCGTTCAAGAGAAAGGATTTTAAAAAGATTTTCGTTCAATCAATCATGGCTGACAGACCATGGGACTTATCAATTATTTGTGAATAACCAAGTATCCCCAAGGCTTGGGGAACATTTGTGTGAAGTTTCACCTTGATCTGTTCAGCCATTTCAGAGAAGATGATTTTTGAAGGTTTAAAAACAAAACAAAAAAAAAACAATATGGCTGCCAAATCACGTGACCAATGCTGTCATCATTTTTTTTTTCTGTGGACCAATTTATCCCTAGATGACCCTCAAAAAAATTTCATACTGATCGGATGTAGCATCCTATATATGCAATTATGATGTCATAACAAAGGCACCTATGACGTCATTAAAAAAAATCACACTTATTTCCCATGAGGAGTACTTGCCACGTGCCAAGTTTCAATTTTTTCCTTGGTGTGGTTTCAGAGATACAGTGTTCCAAGGATTTTGCATTTTTCCAACATAGCTGCCACACCACTTGAACGATGACGTCATAATTATGATGGAAACATTCTGCATGAGTCGGCACACCGATTGTGACAATTTGGGGTCAATCGGTAAGCAGTTGCAGAGAAAATTAGCATGGACAGACGTACTTACGGACATGCGGATGGACGGACAACCCAAAATCATAATGCCACCTGCGAGTTCGTCAACAGAGGCATAAAAAGTTATATTTTCTGTCTGTCTGTTCATTGATAGAATCGGCCCCACCGGTAGTAATCCCATCATATTGCATACCATTGGAATCGGCCCCACCGGTAGTAACCCCATCATATTTCGTACCGTTGGAATCGTCTTGGCAGATTGTGATGCAAGAAAACCTTTTAAAAAACTATAGGGTAGAGGGGTTCAGGGTGCGGGGAAGACCACAATTCTCTCTCTGTAAATGTCTATCGTGTCGCAACACCCGGTGGTCGGCAGTATTACAAATCATCATCTTGTATCTAAACTCTAAATTCCTTCCGCACAAGGTGCAGGTACCTCTGCAAGTCATTTATAGGATAGTATTTTGTTGTTAAACATATTGAACTGCATCTTGCAATGGGCATTTACCTTTTTTATTTCTTTTATGTTTTTTTTTTTTATATCTCATGGCAGCACTCTTAACAGCCACCAATTTCAATCTGAGACCGAGTTTGCATTTTATTCTAGGCTGTGATTGAAGTGGCTTTCATGCATAACTGTTTAAAAATAGGAAATGAGATTCTGCTTTAGTACAAAAACAAACTTTAGATTAAAAGGGAAGAAACATCTCCCACTCCCTGCCCCATGGTCCTCTCCTTGAAGGTTGAAAACGCAGAAAGGTCACTTTTTTTTTTCGAGAGCTTCCTTTATAACTTGGGCAATTTCGGGTAACTCGTAATTTAAGTAACTCGATGAGCATAGCAGTGAGCTTCTCTGGCAGAGAACAGGAGATGATGAGCGGAGGAAATAGCGCAAAGGAAAGGGTAGGGGAGGGAATGAGGCCGGTGTGATTTATGCAGTGTATTGCTGCGGAGAGATAAGGTGAGGCTTGGAGCTGAATTCAATTAAGCGTTCGTAACACGATGCATGGAGACAATGAGAGGGAGAGAGAGAGAGGAGAGGGAGAAGAGAGAGAAGAAAGACCAAGCCATCTCTCTTCCTCACCAATTCTCTCGACTATTTAACCCCTTCACATGAGATATTTCACAACATAAAAGGAAATGCTCTGTGTTACAAAACGAACTGCTGTAATTACAAAGCTATAAAGTGATTCTGTTGTCCTTCCTGAGACCTACATGATTATATTTTTAAAAATTTGATTGTTTGGGGTTGGTGGGGGGGGGAGTTTATTTATGTCTGTCCTAAGTTGAAGAAACATTTACAGTCCACAGATGACTAACATTTTCTTGCAGTTAGCAAATACTGGGGATTGCAGGATAGCCGAGAGCCCTAGATGTATGCTTGCTCACCACTGAGATCTCTCTCGGCTGGGTTTGAATATTGACCTGGCTATAAACTGTCATCCTGGTGTTTCGCATTCAGGGCGCGACAACGATGTGCGCATTGGCCATCAGAGGTACGTTAAGCCGGAGGGCCCGTCGGCCAGAACTAGTCATTGATACAAGTTAGAGATCCCACAGTGTCTTCCGTGAAGAGTCAGCGAGTTATCGCCAACACCCCCAAACAAATTACAAATTATTGCCGCCTTCAGTCAAACGTTGGGTTTGGCCAGTCAGTTCATGAAAGACATCAGCCAAATAATGTTCCCTGGTCGACTCTACAAAACGGTGGGAATAATTGGGGCCATTAAAGAATTAGGAGACTTGCCGTTTGAAGTTATTACATACTAGTGGGGTATGCTTACACATTGTAATCAATAACGAACCGTGCGTGCTTCCCCATTGTCTCGGGTCACTCACCTGCATTAATTTTTTTCATTTATTTATATTTTCATTTACAGACACTTTCCAATAGCTCTGTGATATTTCCTGGTGTATCGGCTTCGGTGTCCATCGGCACACAAAATTTCAGCTTTCTACTGTATGTCACCCAGAAGATACCAAACATTTATACCAGTCAGTCATTGAGTGGTTAGAATGAGCTTAATATGTTCAATTAGCTGGGACTGTATAACATACGAACATATTTACATATGCAAGCACATATACTTGACACATTTTGCAGGACACAAGTCACAATATTTGGAGGGTAAGTTTATATGTGTACCTTCACAAAAATTATTTCCATGAATGTGGTTCTAACTTGACCTGCACTTGATAAAATACAATCTGTTACGGTTTTGTTAAACGCGACACGTAATCGTGGGTTTCCTGCTTTAATGAATGCAGTGTGCTGAAAATAAAAATGGTGGCGAGGGACATGACAAATTGTACGGCGAACAATTGAAATCTACGGTCAACGAAAACATCAACATTGTTGAGATTTGCAGAAGATGAGCTACACAGTATGATTATGATTGCCTGTCAATGATGTCCTTATTAGAAAGCACCTTGAGGGTAATATGTTTTCAACAAATGATTCAATCGAAAATGGCCTGCAACTGGCTACGTACATGTCTTGAAGAATTCTACACCAAAAGCATATGAAAGCTTCTACTTTTGAGAGGACAAGCATGTATCCAAAGTTAGAGAATACCTTGAAAAACAATGCGAGTGCAGTTTTGTAATTACTCTGCTCACATGAAGCGAAAAGCGGGGTTAAACAAGAGGTTGTCTGTCTCTGGCTGTCCGTCCGTCCGTCCGTTTGCCTACAAACATAAGTTTATGATCGAGAAACAACTTTATATTTCAATTTAATGTTATATTTTGAATATGAATCAGAAAACGAACCTGTAGTTTAACGGTACTTTGGCTCTGAACTCGACCCAATCGCTCATGCGCAGAGAGGAGGGAGTTACTTTTGTAGTCTGTCTGTCTGCCTGCCTGGCAGTTAAACGAAGTCGAAAATCATTCCAAACAGGAAACTCACCGTTCTTAGGGACTTCGTAAAGGACACAAACAAGTGGCACGAATAACTAATGTAAGTGTTAAATAAGGTGGTGTAAAAGATGCTGCATCAACAGCAGTAAACTTAGGAATCTTTTTTTTATACAACCTTTAAAATCATTATTTTATTTCAATTGAATTATATACTTGAACACTGCACTGGGTAAGGTGTTCCATGAACCCTCTAGTTCATTCATTTTCATTCAAATAACATTTATTTTCTACAAAACAATATGAAATCCAATTTCCAATTGTTTGCATTGAATGGACGATGTCGTGGCAGAAAGCACAAAGCTTGTGACGGGAACGCTATTATACACTACATACTTCCAAGCTTGTAGTTACGAGTATAAATAATATTCCATCTCAAATCTGAAGCATGTGTAATCTACTTTTCATTTTTTTTTCTTTGGATTTGGTGCCTCATTTTCAGTGATTTAATTGCCTGTTGTTTGTGTCCAGGTGAAGAGATATGTGGGAGTCTCGCGTGCTGCAAACAGGCCCAAGACCCTCGTGCCCTTGCTGTGACCATTACACTTGGCAGCAAGCAGCAGACATTCCTCTTGCAGTGACTGAAGGTTTCATGTAAGATGGGCATCGAGTCGACACGTTAAAATAAAATGTGGTTTTTACTCCTAAAATGTGATACATAACTTGAAAACCGATTTATGAATCTTATAACTCGTTTCATCTCTTTTTTTCTCTCACTAGTACACCCACTCCCTCCGGGAGTGGCAGGAAGGGTCATGTTATTATCCTCTCTGGGGTATAGAGATTACATTAGATCGAGGCTCGGGCCTCAAGAACATTGGGTTTCCTCCCTTTCACTGTCGTGTAAAACAGCAGCAGAGACTGTTTAAAAAGGTAATCATACGTGTTTGTGGTTTATAATTATTATATTTTTACTTCTGGTAGGTTTTCCCCACCAAATGCCACGATAAGCTATTTGTGCACGTGAACATGGCATTTGTCCAAGGAGGAAAAACCTCTTGGGGAGAGGGGATATTATTAGGGTACCAAGCCTTTCAGGCTGGGTAACCTATTGTTTTTCTTCTGTTTATTTATTTTTTAGCTCACTTGGAACATAGTTCTGGGGAGCTTATGTCGTCCGTCCGTTCATCTCCAAATTCTTTCAACTACTTCTCTGAAACTACAGACACGATTTCGATGAAACTTTACCACAAACGTTCATCACCATGTGTGTACCCAAGTTTGTTCATGGCATTAAAAAAATCGGGCCCGAAGGGGGTCTTACAGGAGATGCCCCCCAAAATGAATATTTGCATTCTTCTCATAAACTACTGGTACACATGCAATTGTGATGAAACTTGACCACAACCTTCATCACCCGTGACGTACCAAAGTTTGTTCATGGCATGAGAAGAAATTGGGGTTTGAGGGGGTCTATGGATGGAGTTTATGGGGGGCTGGGGTTGATACCCCCACCAAGGAGATATTTGCTTTCTTCTCAGAAACGACACACAATTCCGATGAAACTTGACTCCAACCTTCATCACCCATGGTGTACTGAAGTTTGTTTATGACATTCGAAAAATCTGGCTGAAAAGGAGTGTAAGGGGGGTTGCCCCCCCCCAACCCCCAAAATATGTATTTGCTTTCTTTTCTGAAACCACACACACAATTTCAATAAAACTTGACCACAACCTTTATCACCCGTGATGTACCAAGGTTTGTTCATAGCATTAAAAAAAAAATCCATAGGTATTTACTTTCTTCTCCATGATATATTTTGTGGGTCAAACATGCCTCCCAGTTCCTTGGTTATCTTATCCAGCCACTACCATGTGAGCGCCCAGGGGTATTGCCCCCATGTTTATTATTATTCTGCCAGCAATTTTCGGGTTTTTTGGCTTCAAAATTCATTTTCTCGACAACCGTTCGTCCGATTGACATGAACTTTTCATCGCAGTCTGTCTTTTTGTAGAATTTTAAAGGGATAATTATGTCATAGTTCATGTGGTACGTTCGTCATCTTTGAAAAACTGAAAAACTTTGGACGTCTTCTTCTCTGGAACTGCTCGCTGGAAAAAATTGAAACTTGGCTCATTGTCAAGATCTCCACAAGGGGTATAAGTGGTGTTAACCGTGAAGTCATCGGTAAAGTGGGATCCCGGTGAAAAATCGACACGTAGAACTTTAAAAATTGGTTTCTCCGAAAAGGCTGAATTTGAGACAAAACCTCACAGGTCTGACCGACTATCTATGGCGAACAAAAAGTTCCTTACCTTTTTTGACATAGGTCAATGGTTTGGCAGCCATATTGAATTTACCCTAAAACCTCCAAAAATCTTCTTCTCCAGAACGGCGAGACAGATCAAGGGGAAACTTTGCACACGTTCCCCAAGACTCGGGGATACAAGTTTGTGAATGAATAATTGATAGGTCACATGGTTTGGCAGCCATATTGGATTGAAGAAAAATATTAAATAATGTTTCCTATGGAATCATTTATCCTGTAGAAGCAAAACTTTGCAAGTATCATCTAAAGGCATTTCTGTATATAGGGTAAAAATTATGATGTCACATGTTGCGTGTTTTAGCGGCCAGCTTGGACAGAAAAACGCACCTTATCCAATTAATATGAAACTTCACAAGCATGATCCCCCACCCAATTAGGGGCAGAATATAAAGTTATGATGGCATCGTGGTTCGTCGTTCGTCAGCCATATTGGATTGAAAATTAAAAATTTTAAAAACCTTCTCCAAAACGCTGAACAAATTGAGGCAAAACTTTACAAACGTGTTCCCCAAGCCATGGGTGTACTAGTTTGTTTATGAATAATTGATCGGTCACATGGTTTGGTGGCTGTATTGGATCGAAGGAAAATATTAAATAATGTTTCCTCTGGAACTGCTTTATTAATCAAAGTGAAACTTCAGAATTATGATCTCGTAAAGAAAGGGAAACTTATGTTTTAAATTTCAACCTGATCGGCCACATGGTTTGGCAGCCATATTGGATTGAAATAAAATATTAAATAATGTTTTCTCTGTAACCGCTGCATCAATTAATGTGAACCTTCACATTTTGGATCTAGTAGACGTGGGGAATGTATGTTTTAAATTTCAGCCCGATTGGCCACATTGTCTGGCAGCTATAATTATTTAATTGTTTGAATCTGAGAACTTTTTGAAGTTTTTTTTTTTGAATAAGGCTCACTTGGCTGCACCTGTATGGGTTTAAGGGTAGAGGAGTAGCAATTCAATTGACACCGACGATGGCCCCAGGAAAAAGGGTCAACTTTTTCCATAAATAGATTGAATGTGGCCTGTTACCTTTCTTGCTTTGCGTCAACATTTCTTGCTTTGTGTTCAGGTTATTTAAACACCAATTCAATTGATGCCGACTGTGTATTCAGGAAAAAGGGCTAACTGCATACGTAATAAATAGATAGAATGTGGCGTGTTACTCGGTCCAGAACTCATCAATCCCACATTGTAGAGAGATGTGTGGGCTTTGTCTTACTCGGGGGAGTTCCGGTTTACCTTGTGGCACCATGATACGAACATTTATTACTTCGTGTTCAGGTTATTAAAATACCAATTCAATTTCTACCGACTACAGTATGTCCCCAGAAAAAAGGGCTAACTGCGTACGTAATATATAGATTGAACACTTCGTGTTACTTGGTCCCTAACTTGTCAATCCCATGTTGTATCAAAGCAGGGTTTTATCAAAGACAGACGCCTTGGTACCCCGTCATCACTGCCAGCAGTTTGAAAGTGGCATTTCTAGTTAGTATTAATATTGTTTTGTAATAACATTAATCATATGCTATTATCATGAGTGTTGTTATGACTTTTGTTTTTACAAGCGGCCTTGGAAAAACGCCATGATAAGTTATCTATACACCATAACACAGATTTTGCCCAAGGCGGAAGACCCCTTTGGGGAGGGGGGCTAATTAAGTCACTACAACCTTCATTGTGTGACCCTTAGTCCTCCTGTCAAGTTTGGTTGAGATTGGATAAATAATGACCGAATGTATCACAGTCACAAAGACAGACAGACAGACAGACAGAAAGACACCAAATTGCATATTTTAAGATGTGATGATGATGGGAACCATACAGTGTACTGTACTGTGCGTACCACTTAATTTTCCCTGTTTGTAAAGGGTCAGGCAGACATTTTAAGTCCCTCGAGTTTTGTTCAAGATCAAAATGAATTGTGTGAAATGCAAAATGAAATGCTTTTCTGTGCATCCACATCTGTGAATTTCTACAGAGCTATGTCTTGGATGGGAATTTGCATAAATTAGGTGGAACAATGATATTGGGAGACGAGTGCACTTCCACATGAATTCCAAGGACATAGGCTGGCAGTGAACAAACGGACTACGATGGACAAATCGGCACAGGCCGTGATTTTAACTTGTGACCCCAGCACAGTGATTCAAGTGTCCAGATGGGAACACCAATCAATCCATTGAAGAGATATTTTGTAAATAAGCTATAAGACATGGTTGTCATATTTGTATAAAACAAAAATTATGAATTACTTAACAACATGTTCTCCCAGGCCTTTTATTTTCAAAGAACAAAATTTGAGTTGGCTTTTTTTTTCCCCCCATTCACATCTGAGTGCATAGGCCAGAATGGTGGCATATGCAGGCTTCAAATCCCCTATACAGTGCTGCTGTGATTTGTCTGCTGATTTGTAATGTCCTTGTAATTCTTGTAGAAAATGTACATATTCGGTTTGGGCTGTTAAGGTTGATGCATCCAGAGATGCGCCCATGACTTGGCAGAATCAGGTTGAATCCCCTGGTTTATTGTTAATTTGTGAGAATTAATGCTTGAAATAGATCGAATTTGAAGGATAGCCGAGAGGTAAGCACACAAGACTCTGAGCTGTTTCGTCTGGGTTTGGATTGAGACCCCGCTATAAAATGTCATCCTGGTGTTTGGCATGCATGGCGAGGCATCGATGTGTGTGCCATCCCTCAGACGGACGTTTAACTGGGTGTCCTATGTGACGACCTTAGTTGGTGGAAGTTAATGATCCCACGGCGTCTTTCATGCAGAGTAGGCGAGTTATCGCCGGAACCCTGGCCAAATTCCAGTTCTAACCTACAGGTGGCACTGCATCAGTAGCACAGCCAAGCTCCTATTAGCTATGATGCAACCAGCAACCACAGGCTGCATGCGAAATGAATCGATGCTTTTGAATATCTGCTCCATAAAACCTTTTCGTCAAAAAATGTAACGTCACATGGTGAAGCAATGTGTGCGGTGGTTCGAATTTGAACTGGACGATACATAAAAGGTTATTGCGTTGGTCACCATTCCCCACAATCATGTGATTACTGCTTTAATGTACCTGCAGAAAATCAAGATTGCTGCGAGTGGGACAACTAGGATGAGACAGAGAATGATGAAATTTCTCGTCAACGAAACGTCAATCCTGTTGAGATTTACAAGGGTTGGTTGCACAGTTTGGTGATCATTGCCTGTTAAGGACTTGGAGCACCTTGAAAGCAAGGCAATTTTTTGGTAAATGAGGCTGTTTATTGTCCTGCACTGACTACTTACCTGTCTTAAAGAATTTCAAGCTGAAGGAGTAAGGCTTCCACCAAGGAGGGGCAAACACATCCGAAGCAGGAGAATACCTCGAGCTCTCGTTTTTGTAATGTAGTGTTCATAAAATTTAGTTGCAAGTACAAATTTGAAGCACTGTGCTATATGAGCTTAAACTCTTGCTCTGTGCATCCAGTAACTCCGAGAATCGATTAATATGAAGAGGAACTTAAAGAGTAAAGTGTCACATTTTATAGTCGGCAAAAGTTATTGTGCAACGACGCAGTCACCTTCAAATCCCATGCAAATAACGTGATTGATTATCTTAAAAAACACTTTATCAATTGTAATCATGATAACATGTCATGTCTCCTGATGTGATCAATACTTGAGCAGCCATTCCAAAGCTCCGGCCATAAATCTTTTTCTTTTCGAATAAATGGTCGTACTAGGTTGTAAATATTGAGTGTCTTGTTTATTTTGCTCGGATATTGTGATAGCACCGAGTTTCAAGGTCGCCATATCGGGTTATCCATGTCTAAGTTATTAACTAATGTTTGTTGCAACCATTCCAACATCTTCATGTTCTGCTTGATCATCCAGAGATCACAGATGTTCATGTCGTTTACTACTTTGTCCGATGGGTCACGGTCCGGTTTGGGTCATGATCATCGGCAAGCCTGAGTCCCTGCTGAGTGAAAAATGTTCACGAATCACATTCTAAAATGGTTATTTGTTTCAAATCTCTAATAACTGCTTTTTAAAAATTTCCCACAGAAAGAATTCAATTATTTTAATTGCTGTAGTACAGTTATGTTATATGGGCTGACAGGATGGCCGAGAGGTATGTACACTTGCTTCTAGGCCATCTTGCCTGGGTTTGAATCCCGACCCAGCTGTAAACTGTCATCTCGGTGTTTCACAGACAAGTTGGTTCGTCAATGTGTGTGTCAGTTCCTCGAATGGACGTTGAACTGTGTGGCCCATCTGCTGGAATTCGTTGGTGGATGTTATAGAACCCACGTTATCCTTCGTGAAGAGGAGGCAAGCTCTCGCCGGCACCATGAACAAATTACAAATTCCTGCCCAAATTTCCTTTAATCGAATGGCAGGCGTTCTCAGCAGGTTCATGAAAGACTTGGCCTAAACTTTCCCAGACTCATCCTGTAAGAAGATGGGAATAATTATGACTGTTAACTAAGCAATCACAGCAAAGCAATGGCATATAAAACAGGCATTTTGAAATACTAGTGCGGGCCCGTACGTGCGTGCCCGTACGTGCAAAATATATATATATATAAAGAATTGTGACGTCAATCGTGATGTCATAGCACCGTGTACTGTCATTGGTTTGGTAAATAAATGGCCATAACTTGGGAACCACTTGTCCAATTATTATCAAACCTTGAAAAGGCACATCCACAGGGTCTCATCAATATACCTGGCAAGTTTCAATTAGATCGGACCAGTGGTTGTCGAGAAACAGCGGTCGCAGACAGACACACAGACACACACACACACACACACACACACACACACACATACACACAGACACACACACACACACACACAGACACGAGATTGCTGCAATTATAGATAGACTAGTACGTGCCCGTAAAAAAAGTAATAATAATAAATATTCAAACCGCGAGCAAGAAACAACAACCACACAGGTCGTTTCTTCGCTCTCACGTGCCCGTACGTGCGTGGCACGGAAGTTCGCATATTATTCGCAGTTACGATTATTCGCAATTTAGATTTAATGCCCAAATATTCAATTAGCGCCAACGTAGTTTGCCTTTTCGCAATGTCATCGCAAGGAAAAACAAAAAGAGAAGAGAAGAGAGAAAGAAAAAAAAAATTACTTCCTGGTTCGGAGCACACCAGCTCACTCTGATGTTACCGAAATTTATGCACCGTCTAATATGAAAACGATCATAACTTGGGGCATTGTGTTTATCTATAAATGCGCATAAGAAATCGAGAAATTATTAGAATACATGAAGTCATCACTCTCTGGAAGTCCGTACGTTGTAACCCGTAATGGGGAACGTGGCTGAGGTTCTCTTCCCCCATCGGCCACGTCCACGCAACAACGTGTCTTGTCATTGGTTTGGTAAATAAATGGCCATAACTTGGGAAGCACTTGTCCGATTAATATCAAACCTTGAAAAGGCACATCCTCAGGTCCCCAGCAATATACCTGGCAAGTTTCAATTAGATCGGACCAGCGGTTGTCGGCAAACAGCGGTCACAGACACACACAGACACACACACACACACGCACACACACAGACATTGCTGGAATTATACATAGATAATGCTAAGAAATTCACCTTCACCCATTTTCAGTAATTTACATTATATTTCTGAAGCATAAAATTGGAGATATTGTTGTGGGGCCGGGTTTCGGTGGCGAGCACGACCGCTAGAGGGAGCAGTCGAGTCGGCTCCACCGAACACACCGGAATTTAAGTCGTGACCCCCGGATAAGTCCGAAGGTACGGGTCCCTTACAGGACCATGAATCGCCAATAATTCGACCGCGTGGAGTAGGGTTAATTGCCAACTTCAATAAACTTAAGTATCCACGTGGCAAAGCTTACCGGGGAATTCACACCCTCGACAGGCCTCGAGCGGAATGAGCCGTTACCGTGCTCGAACCGTATGAAACCCGAGCGGATGGTTACCGAGGCCCGTCGGTCCAAATGCACAATTACAGCAACGGCCTTCCTAATCCCAAATATGCACCATGGCAAACCAATGGCAGAAATGACAAAGAACGAGCTGGTACATTCAACAAGAGGGGAATTTATTAACAATAGTCGGGGGACAAGGGGAGTACGTCAGGGCAGAGTTATCCGAATAAGCAATGCAAATAATGTACAACAAAAAGCACTTAACAATTCTACTTATAGACTGGGCCCACGGACACACACACGCACACACAGATACCCAGAAGGAGATGGACATCGAGGTCTTTAATATTCCTTCAGCTCGGAGGGAAGTCGAGCTGAGGGAAGAAACGTGCTGGCTACCTGGCCGCGTTCGTGCGGCTCGACGTTCGCACCTTTCCAGAGCACCAGTCACCAAAGAACGGACCAGGGCAGCCGAACCCAGAGGAGGCGAGGCGAAGTGATCTCCCCTGATGAGATGGATGAGATGGTCGACCGCTTGTAGTAATCGCCAGACAAGACGCCTCGGATGCGCGCAATGGAGTCAGCCACAGACCAGACAGAAGCGTGCTCGAGCACACGGGACGCAATCTCTAATAGCTTTTTCCATCGTTATCCTTTTTGGGGCGCGGTCTGCTCCCCCGTTACCTGCTCCCATTGGGTGGACGGCGTGTCGCAGCTCCGCCTTCTTGCAAAGGACCACCCCGGCTCTGGTCTGCGCGTCGCCCATTGGGCGAAAAATGACGCATTCCCTTATTTGGCACGCAGCCAGAATGAAATGCTTCGTGACCATGTTTGGTGCGAAATCCACACCGCCTGGCATATGGAATTCCGCCCACACACACGCTCGCATGCCGGCAAGCACGCGAAGAATGCCGCAAGCAGAGTGTTGTTGTTGTTGTTGGGGATGTAAAAATCCTCTCTATAAAATAACTGCGCTGCACACGTACACTTAATCACCCATTAAACATAGGACGGGACCCTGCCTAGAAACACATACTTACCGATATAACTGATCTATAGGACCTGGCTGTTGTCTGCAGAAAGCTTCCAAATTCGTAACAATATTACCAAAATAGACACAAATTCGTGAAGGAATCTTGTGTGCCAAACCCATTGCTTTCTGTACCCACCTTACCCAGTCACACCCAGCTGTCCCTGGACCCTGTGTCCTTTTCTCCCGCTAAGGTGGACAGCTAATCTGGATAAAATAACAAACTGGTCCAACACGTGGAACATGTCTTTCAATCCGGACAAATCTCACACTCTCACAATGTCTCTTCGAAAGGACCGTTTAGAAACCCCCCCCCCATCCACTTTCTCAGCAATCCTCTGGAAGAAGTCTTTTCTTTCAAGCTTTTGGGTCCCACCATCTATCATGATCGTTCCTGGGAAAGCCACTTTTCCATCCTGGCCTCCAAAGCTGATTGGGCATCCTATGTCATGAAAAGTCCTTCCTCGGCACACCTGAGCTCCTGAACACATACAAAGCTTTCATCTGCAGCCTGATGGAGTACTGCTCTCCTCTCTGGGCTGGTGCTCCTGCCTCCCACCTTTCTCGGCTTCATTCTGTCGAAACCAGGGCATTTAGGATCATTGGTATCTCCCACAATGAGGCTGAGTCTTTGGGTCTCTCATTGCAGGCAGGTGGGTGATCTTTCTGTCTTCTACCATCTCCTCTCCCACCTTGCCCCCCCCCCCCCACGTGCTCTGTCTTTGATGTGTCCATCCTCCCCCATATTCCCGCAGGGCGCTCAAGGTCCGTCAGCAACCCCCTCTGGTGAAACTACCAAAGTCAAGAATTGCTGCTCACCTTCACCCTTTCATTCCTGTTTTTTTCCTGCCTCTGGAACAAACTTCCACACTCTCTTCAATCCCACTCTTCCCTCCAGGTCTTCAAAACAGCTGTTCACCACCATCTCTTATCTTCCCCCACCCAAAACTATGATCTTTTCAAACCCCATCCAAAAACCATTATCTTTTCTACCCCTGACCCACCTCCTTCAAATTCCCCAGCTTTCCTTCCTCAAAGTCCCTGTAGTGTCCATCTTGTTTACCCCGTGTATCCCACCCCATCCCTCTCCCTTCCACAGATCTCCTCATGTCTCTGCTCCCTACTGTTTTGTGCTTCCCTCTTGTCCTGTGCTCCCTTTGTTGGACGTTCTGTGTGGTAGCTCTTATACGAGCCTCGACAATGTATACAAAAAAACGGAATACATTTCCCATCAACAACAGTCATATAAATCCTCCTACCCCAAAACATAGCTAAATCCTGGATATGAAAGGGGCACTGTGGGTGTGATGTGCCTTCTTAAAACTCCTGAAGGCACTTCTAATGCCCATGTAATGAATGAACTTTTGGCTTCACCTTCAAACTATTTCTGTGCCTCAACTTACTTCATCACTTCCCATCCAGAGCAGGGAATTTTGCATTGACAACCAGGAAAGTTTGCACAGAATTTACCTGTGCTGACGGCACTGTGATGCGTCCAAGGCCCAATGGTGTAAACTAAATGGAAAGCCACGGCGACACAATTTCCGAGTTCTCACGCCCTCCTGGTTTCATTGGCAAAGCGTTTCGTGTCCCGTAATCCATTTTGATACCACCTGATGTATTGCTTTTTAAATGCCAAATTGATTTTCAAGACATCAATATTGCTCCTTATAGTTTATGCCTCGATTGCATGTTTAGATTTCTTATTTCCTTCCCTTAGGAAATTTATTTTATTGAAATTCCCCCGACCCCCTCCTTCCTCATGTCCCACACAATCCCATACATTTCCTTCAGGAATTTGCCCATATGTTCCCCGTTCATACTTGTATTCACCCAAACCTCCCATTCTATAACTGGAGAGTACCAGTTTGAGTGTGAAAGTTTGTGATGTGATGACATCCAGTTTTTAGCTTGTTCAGATAGCTGGCAGGCTGACAATGGATGTCATATTGGGCGGGGAGGTGGGGGCAGTCGTGTTCTGGTGGTTTGTTCCTTGGGCCTTGCGGATATGGACAATGCTCAGATGACACAATCTTTCCTGCTTTCTCAAGTGGAATATCTAACGCTGCCAAGAAGCTTTAAAAGTCAGAAACAGAACTGCTCGAGATTCACTTCCTGAATGTCAATGCAAAAAGTAAGATATCGATGAAAAATTTTGAAAGTGAAAAGCTATAGAATCTCAATGAAACTATTTGTGGATTTGTATACAAAACATTACTTTTTATTTACTTTTCGTTTTTTTTGTGGCACCCTCCCTCCCCCTTTATGTAACTCTGTGAAGAAGAGCAATGTCGCCTTTTTTCCGATCAGCTTCCATTTTGCAAGTTTTTAAGCTCCCTCCAAATTTTGCAAACTTCCAGTTAAATTTCCTGCTTTGGCCTTTTCAGAAATGCCCTCTCTTGGCTTCATATTATGATTTGAAAAAAAACCTCAGCCATTTTTGAATGAATTCAACTGGAAGCAAAGTCGTTCTCAGTTGACATGTCCTGTCATGAAGGCAAATGGTTCCAAATCGACATGTCCTCCCTCCATGTCATACCAGAGAGTGGATAGAGGAGGAAAAGTGTTGACATGATGGATCCCAGCAGAGGACTTTGTTTATGTAGCCACTTCCCAGTTCTTTCCACCTCACCACATGTTTTACCACTTACCATCACCTTCGGCTTTCCGATATTCACCTTCAAACCTTTTGCCTCCATACATTCCTTCCACTTATTCATCTTCTCCTTCAGTCCATCCCAACTCTCCGCAATCAACACCAAATCGTCTGCATACAACATTTCCCACAGTAAACCCTCCTTCGCGCTCTGAGCCAGCACCTCCATCACAACCACAAATCGTAGTGGACTTCGTCCTGACCCCTAATGCACTCTCACCTTCACCTCAAACTCACCACTGTTCCCGTCCTTCATCCTTACAAGCTGTGTACTCTCTCTCTCTCGTACACTGCCATCACTACTCTGATCAACCATTCTTCCACTCCTAACTTCCTCAATTATATATGTATGTATAAATATATACATACATATATGAATGTATATATGTATGAATGTATATGTATGTATATATATATATATATATATATATATATATATATATATATATATACATATATATGTTCATATAATATGTGTATATATCTATAAATGTTCATAGAATATGTATATATATATGCATATATATATATATATATATATATATGTATTATAATACCAAGCTTGCACACTAAAAACTCGGCTCGCCATCACACGATCCCTATGAAATTGCTCTTGCACTTAGCAGACATGCCGACAATGTTTGGGAAGTCTTGGCGTTCCATAGTACCACTTGCATTTTGCACAATGCGTATTTTTGTCATTCCCCGTGTACGGTCTGTCGTCTGCTACCAGCTATGTTGTACTGCTATCCCGTGCATGTGCACAGGTATCGCTAGTATGTATGTATATATATATATATACATATATATATATTTAAGGATTCAACAGTGGCGGGTTTCGGACGAGCGCGTCAATCACTGTCCATAACCAGTTTGGGTTTTCGCACCCTACTCTCGACAGCCAAATGTTACAGATTCGGCGCCACCCTAACCACCGCGTCTCCAGGGTTATAACACCGGCTGGTTCGGCACAATTCTCGGGTTATGAGTCTCGAACCACGATACCAAAATACACCTGTACCTTGCCAGCTGGGGGAATAGACCCCAGTTACAGACTGGTTTTGTCAGAGACCGAGCGGAGTCTACCAGTCTGTAACCATTTTGGTTTTTAATATCCAAATCGAGCAGATCTTTCCTCGACGCGGCAAGAATTAATTCAAAGCAGCAACTTCATACGAATCAGCCAGATTTAATGGGGACATCGGGAAAACGACACAAGCAAAACATTCACAACAATGTTATAATTGATCTATAACCCGTTCTTAACTAGGGAGCTATGGATTACGGGTTTCAAAGGGAACTCTAACGAGATAAACCTTAGACGACATGCAGACAAGACATAGAGTACTTGGTGATGCTTCATAGACGAGAGGAAAATGTCAAAGGCCCGACTGTGGCTCGTGTCAAGCCAATGTCTACGGATTCGAGCGCCCAAGCTCAAACACACCGCGTGGCAAAATGGCGCTCTTCCTTCTTCTCCTCCCGGCACCGCTTGCGTACACAGCCTCAGCGCGTTCTGACCCCGCCCGCGTAATGTCGACGGCACAAGAGCATCAGATCGATGGGGGGTTTCAGCTGGTTTCTCACAAGGTCCAGTATACAAGTCCAGGCCTGGCCTGTTCACCAGACCAGGCCAAATCGAGGTGTTGGGCTCCGGCAGGCGGATGGGCTAACGTGTCGAGCCTTGCCGTGAGTCGGGACAGAGGCTCCGTGGTTAGACGCAGGTTGAACCTGTCTGACCTCCTCATAAAGTCGATCGCCGACTCCCACAGCAGCCAGTTCCTCTCGACGCAGATTGCAGCCTCCCACTAGTCGTTTGTATACAGCAGAATCCTCACTCTATCTCAGGTTCAGTTACTCCCTCGGCAGATTCGACCCTCAGGTTCAGTTCCTCCTATTGCCGATCACACACTCAACCTCAGGCAGATCCTCTCCCAGCCGATGGCAGACAGACCTCATTCAGTCCCTTCTTTGCCTTTCTTTCGGCTCGCTCTTTATGAAAAGCCGATCGCAAAAACCCTCATGCAGTTTTTCCTACTGCCGATGGCAGACTCGACCTCAGCGCTCTCATCGCAGACCACCACTGCCTTTCCTTCGTTCGCTCGCCTCGAAGCCCACTGGCTCCTCCTCTTAGTTTCATTTCCTTCTCGAGGCCACTCCCTCTCAACCGACTGGGCGGGGCCTCGTCCGGAGACAGGAAGGGAGAAGAAGAAGCTCTCGGTACACCACCACCGCACGAACATTAAACAGCCTCTTATACCTCCCGACACACATGTAACGTCCATTTACTGATCCACATGGCTAAACATGCGTTTAATGGGGGGTCTGGGCTTATCCTATATTTAATAGCATACGAAGGGCCATTTCCGCAACAATATATATAAATATATATAAATGTATGTATATATATATATATATATATATATATATATATATATATATATATATATATATATGTAAATTGTACATATATATATATATGTATATCTACATATATATATATATATATATAAATATATATATGTATATGTACATATATATATATATATATATATATATATATATATATATATATATATATATATATATATATATATATACATATATATATATATATATATATATATATATATATATATATATATATATATATGTATGTATATGTACATATATATATATATATATATATATATATGTATATGTACATATATATATATATATATATATATATATATATATATGTATATATATATATATGTACATATATATATATATATATATACATACATATATATATATATATATATATATATATATATATATATATATATATATATACACATATGTAGGAATATATACGAGGTCCATCTAAAAAGTAACAGGACTGACTTCACAGAAATTTTAATCCAAAAAATATATTGAAATCACAGCTTGTCCCTTCAAAATAGTTTCCCTCCAGGCTCACACACTTGTCCATCCTCTTCTTCCACGCTTCGATACATCCCCGGAAGGCTTCTTCTGGAATCCTCTGGAGCTCCGTCGTCACGGCCCTTTTGATGGCCTCCACATCAAAAAATCGGGTCCCCTTGATCACCCCCTTGAACTTGGGGAATCGGAAAAAATCACAAGGGGCCAAGTCTGGCGAATACTGGGGTTTCTCCAGAGTTGGCACGTTCCTCTCCGCCAGAAACTGTCGGATGCTTAGGGCACTGTGAGCAGGGGTGTGGTCATGGTGGAGCACCCAGGCATTGTTCTTCCACAGATCCCTCCTCTTGTCCCAGACTGATCTTATGAGGCGCCGGAGGATTTCCTTGCACACGTATTGATTCTCTGTTTGACCCTGTGGTAGAAACTCAAAGTGGACAATGCCCTTGATGTCAAAAAAATGCGATGAGCATCATCTTGACCTTCGACTTCTATATCCTTGCTTTCTTTGGTCTTGGTGATGCCGGACTTTTCTATTGACGACTCTGCCGTTTGGTCTCAGTTTCGTATTCGAATATTCACGATTCATCACCAGTAATGACTCTCCTGAGCAGGTCTGTATCGTCCTCGAGGTGCTCGATGATGTCTTGAAAGACACTAACTCTTTGCTGTTTCTGGTCATCGGACAACACCTTGGGGACCATCTTTGTGCAGACCTTGTGCATTTCGAGATTTTCAGTGATGATGCTCCAGAAAGTGTCCTTGTCGATGAAAAGTTCCTCAGCAATCATCCGCACCGTGATTTGACAATCTGCGTGCACCTTCTGCTTCACACGCTCGATGTTGTCCGCCGTTCTGCTCGTTGAAGGTCTTCCAGGCCATGAATCGTCTTCAACCTCCTCCCGTCCCTCTTTGAACTTCTTGTGCCATTCAAATGCACGTGTACGTGACATCGTTTCTTCCCTGTAGACTTACTGCGGCATTGCGAAGGATTCGCAAAGTGTTTTGCCAACCTTGGCAAGAAACTTCAAGTTGGCTCTTTGCTCACGACTCATAACGTGATGACTCAGATGAGACAACGTGTAAAGCACAACCTGTAAAAAAAAATCACACAATGAGTGCAGTCAACCATCACCAATTATACATATATTGCTGGGATGTTGCGAAAAACTGTGATGCAACCCGTTCATTCAAGTTGTGTAAGTGGAGCACAAAGCAGGCTCAATCCCGTTACTTTTTAGATGGACCTCATGTATGTATATGTGTTTGCATATGTATCTATGGATGTATATACATATATATATATATATATATATATATATATATATATATAGATACATATACATATATATTTGTATATGTATGTATGTATATGTATGTATGTATTTATATGTATATGTATGTGTATGTGTATATATATATATATATATATATATATATATATATATATATATATATATATATATATATATATATATGTATATGTATATATATTGTTAAGGAAATGGCCCTTACCAAGTTACGGGAACGAATTTGGTGGCTGAAAGAGAACTTAGCCAACAGAGTCGACGAACTATGTGGAGAAAAGAATAAAGTAGTGTTGTTTACCTGTCAGTTGGAATATGAGAAGAGCAAACTGAACAAAGGAATAGAGGAGGAGCAAATTAGTAATTGTCGGGATTGGAAGAACTTTGAGGAAGAATGGGGAAAAAGCTATAAAAGGAAAAATGTGAACACGATTTGTAATTGAAACAACTGAAGGAAGAGGTAAGATCAGGCAATCAGATAAGAGAAAGCCAAGAACAGAAGATAAAAAGAGGAGAGAAATATCTGGAGCAAAGGAAGGAAGAATTGTTGGAAAAGTCAAGACAGTTCGAAGAACTGCAGGAAGATTATGAGGGAAGTAGAGTGGAGTACCCATGAGTTGGAACAAGAGAAGAGCGAACTGAACGAAAGAATAAAGGAAGAGCAAATTAGTAATTCTTGGGATAGGAAGAACTTGGAAGAAGAATGGAAAACAAATCTGGAAAAGGAAAAACGGGAAAAAAACAAAGCTGGAAGAGGAAAAATGGGAACACGATTTGAAATTGGAACTACTGAAGGGGAAGGTAAGAACAGGCAATTGGATGAGAGAAATCCAAGAGGAGACGATAAAAGGAAAAAAGAAATATAAGGAACAACTAAAGGAATACGGTAAGAAAATGGACGAAATGAGGAGGGAAGAATGCAAAAGAGGTGAGGAGAGAGAGGAATTATGGGAAAAACTTCTGAGTTACAGAAACACCAAAATAAAGAGAGGGAATTGCAAAACGAGCTGAGGATGTTAAGAGAGGAAAGAACGAGAATGGAGAATGAAACGTTAAGGAAGCACACTGTGCAGATCGAACAGCTGGAAGTCAGAGCAAGACTAAAGAATGAGATGCAAGAAAGAGTAGTGAAAGAACAACGAATGAAACAAGACAGGGAGATCAACCAATTGAAAGAAACGACGAGATTGGAGAAGAAAGAACATGAGAGGCAGTGGGAGAGGAAACAAAAAGAAGGACAAGAACAACTAAAGGAGAAAGCAAGGTTTGAGTACGCGGAGATGTTGGAAGAACAAGGAATGAAGCAGGAAAAGGAGATCAATAAATTGAAGGAAACAACGAGATTGGAGAATGAGGAACATGAGAGACATTTTGGATAGAAAACAAAAAGAACATGGATTTGAAATTGAACAACAAAAGGGGAAAGCAAGGTTGGAGTACGAGGAGATGGTGAAAGAACAACGTATGAAACAGGAAAGGGAAATCAGCCAATTGAAGGAAGCGACGAGATTGGAGAATGAGGAACAAGAGAGACAGTGGAATAAGAAACAAAAAGAACAAGGAATGAAACAGGAAAAGGAAATCAACAAATTGAAGGAAACGATGAAATTGGAGAATGAAGAACAAGAAAGACGGTGGGATAGAAAACAAAAAGAAAACGAATTTGAAACTGACCAACTAAAGGAGGGAGCAAGGTTGGAGTCCATGGAGATGCAAAAACTCCAGAAAGATAACGAACTAAAAAGGTTCAGAGAGGAAGAACGACTCAAATGGGAAAGGAAAATGGAGCCAGGAAGTAGAACAGCACAATAATATGGGATGTGTGATATCACCACAGGGAGTAATGTTAGTGGTGCGGGACTTGATTGACATCACTCGTCGGATGACACCACAATTAGAGCAAACCCTGGTGATTGAGACATTGAGGGAGCATAAGGGGGTGTTGACGAATGAAACACATTTTGAGCAGGTCCAGCGTGTGGAGCTGACAGCCCCGGAGGAGAGTGGCGAACCGATGATGAGCAACCTGCTGGAGAGAAGCGACCGGACAGAGGTGACTCTGGAACGAAGCAGGTATGTGGGCACATGCATACATGTTGCGGACGATGAGCTTAAGGTAGAAATTGAATTTTATGTTAAGGAGGAGACTCTGTCCGATGGGGGCATGTATGCGTAACCCCTGAATGTGTGTGGAGTGCCTGTGAACGAATGCTGCGAGTCCACAGTCCAGACTACAGCACCGGTATGTGCTGCCGAGGCCGAAACATGTCTGGGTACTCATCTGGCGGTCGAGAATGTAGCCCTGGAGTGCGAGGCAGTTGGTCAGTGCACAGACAAAGTTGAAGGTGTGGAATGTCAAAAGATAACCTTGGAATGTGTGCAGCTTACTGTGTGTGGGAGCCCTGAGCATGGAATGAGTTGTGACATGGGAAATAGGTTTGAGGTGCAAGGGAAAATAGAAATGCCACCAGGACAGAACTTGAGCCAGGGGACGGAAACCATAATGGACAGCTCCGCATGGGTTCTTACAGAGTTGGAGGTGCTGCATCCAGGAGCAGGCTTTAGAAATTGGATTTTAATTTCTCTATCAGCCTCACAGGGACTTTGAGGTTGAGCGCAGATGAGTGGCAGGCGGCACTGGCGTGTGTCACTTGGTCTTCAGACCTTTCTGAGCACACGAGTGGTTTGGCTAGCTGAGTGGGGTTTATCTGTCTTCAGGGAGTTGTGGAGAAGAGGGGGAGGCCACTTCCCTGATTGGGGTTTACCTGATTTCCGTGAACCCTGGAGAAGAGGGGGAGGCCATTCCACCGATTGGGGTTTACATGATTTCCGTGAACCCTGGAGAAGAGGGGGAGGCCGTTCCACCGATTGGTTTTTACCTGACTTCCGCAAACCCTGGAGAAAAGGAGGGGGTGGACCACAACCCCAATTGAGACGTGACCCCTTTGAGTCGTGGCGGAACGGCGGCGGGGTCATGTAATGGGAAATGAGGGATTCGTTCCCTCACTCCCCTTCCAATGAGCCAAAGAAGCAGGCCATATAGGGATGTAGAAATAGATTGAAAATTGTACGAAAGTGATTGCAAATTGAGAGATGACAGAAGGCATAAGAGTGGCACGAGTACATTTGGGAGATTATTGGAAAAAGCGGTGGAGACATTACAGGCAGAGCATTACAGGCAGAGCATTACAGGCAGAGCATTACGCCGGATCTGAGTCGGTACCTGTGACTCGGTTCGGACAGAGTCGGCCGAGGGTGTGATTTCCCCAGTGATTTGACGACGTGCATACTTAGGTATATTGAAATTTGGCTATTGACCCTTCGGCATGCCGTAAGAGAATTGGCGATCACGGTCCGTTAAGTGGCCCGTCGACTCCGGAGTTATCTGTGGTGACGACCTTTTAATTCCGGGTGTTCGGTGGGAGACTGCTCTCCTGCTCCACTTGGTGGTCGTTTATCGCCACCGAACCCCGGCCCACAACAATATGTATATGTATATATATGTATATGTATATGTTTATATATATATATATATATATATATATATATATATATATATATATATTGTCGCGAATTCGCACCCGCCAGCATGCGAACGGCCACGTAACTCGAATCGCGGCACGTCGCCCACCGGACGGACAATTCTGTCGTGACCCTCTCGGACTAACGCTAGGAGCTAGTCATGGGTGGGCCTTTCGGCCTCACCACGATCGTTCCAATCGGCCCCCGCGTGGGATAGGGTTGTTCGCCAAATTCGACCTACCTAAGTACCCACGCGGAGGGTAGACCGGGCGATCGCACCTCGCCGCAGGTCGACTCCAGACACGGGCCACTTAAGCGACCCGTTCCGTACTATCGGGATAACCGAGCGGTGTTATCGTCGGCCTCGATGGTTCCGATTAATTATCGGGCTTATTAAGCCCACTACCAACCCTTTACGTGAAGCAAGATGGAGATTCAATTAAAGAAAAGACGAAGCGAAACGGGAAAAACAGTTTTGTTTTTTTTTGTATACCTTGGTCGAGGCTCATATGAGAGCTAACACACAACTCACAGCAAGGAG
>NC_140963.1:113160833-113173333 GCF_056783735.1 Eptatretus burgeri | reverse complement strand
GACAATGCACAAGGAACTCGGACAATGGAGAAGGCCGTTTGGCCCATCATGTCTGTGCGTCATCAACACCGAATTCAATCTGCCAGTTTGTCCGACTTACAGTGTTTATGGAGGCAGGGGGATGGGGGCAACGGGGGCAATGGGGCTTTTTGGGGATTTCCAATTTGAGCACGTAATTCCCCAAGGATTTGGAATGACAGGTTCAAATTTACCATCGATATTCTGTGTCGATTTATCTCATCGTCTTGTACTTCAATTGTAATTGGTACGTTTTCCTATAAACGTCCTTGTTCTGATAATTTTCACACCTTCCATATGTGGGTGTAAATAATGTAATTAATAAATGAAATACCCTGTTTAACGTCCTCCCGATCGGCTTTACTATGGTGGAGCCAATCGGTTTCTCTTTTCCAGCTGGAGATGTTTTATTTCAACGGTTCGCCGCATTTCGAACCTGGGATCTGAGAGAGAAGATGCTTCTGACGTCATTATTTCACTTGAACTCGCAGAAGATGAGTGTGGGAGGAGTTAGTAGCTGGAGTGAGAGGAGTTAGTAGCTGGAGTGGGAGGAGTTACTGGCTGGAGTGGGAGGGGTTAGTAGCTGGAGTGGGAGGAGTTACTGGCTGGTGTGGGAGGAGTTAGTAGTTGGAGTGAGAGGAGTTACTGGCTGGAGTCGGAGGAGTTACTGGCTGGAGTGGGAGGAGTTAGTCGCTGGAGTGAGAGAAGTTACTGGCTGGAGTGGGAGGAGTTACTGGCTGGAGCAGGAGGAGCAAAATTGGCTGAACGTGGGGAGAACAGCCTCAAACTGGCTGAGCGGGACAGATTGTTACTGCAAACGTTGGAGTGAGACACACACAGGGAGCTCCGGAAATATTGACTGAAAAACACCGACAAGCAAAGACAAGAGGACAGCGAGACAAATCGGCACAAGGCAGCCAAGGATCGAAGGACGGGACAACAGACGCCACGTCGACCCGAGGAGTCTCAGAGGGAGCGAGGTCCACAAGCAGTGATCAGGGGCTTCCCAAATTCCGTACAGGTTCGACCTTAAAATGAAATGACACGGGTTTTGTTTTCATCTTTTCCCTGATAGAAATTACAATCCCTTCCTTTAAATCGTTCACCTGTATGTTTTACCTGCATCCGTCCTCGGCATTCAGATTTCGTCGTTAACATCGTTTAAAATCACATTTTGCTTTCAATTCTATTCTTCGTTCGTTTGATGAGAAGCTGCAGATTTCCTCGAATCTGTGTTTGTGTGTTCTCGTGTTTAGTTTATAAATTTTTATATGAATATATACATATATACAGGGGGCTGCAAAAGTACGTATACAGTAATGAAAAAGAAAACGTGCGCACAAATCGTATTTTATTGATTATACAATCATATCAATAATAACATACCAATAATAAACATATCAATAATAAACATATTAATCCCTCAAATGTTCAAACTGTTTGCCCCCGGCATTCACACACTCCACTAGTCGAGTGTGGACACCCATGCACACTCTGGCACAAAGGTTTTTATCAGCTGTTATCTTGAGTAAGATACTTTTGCAGCCCCCTGTATATATGTATATATATATATATATATATATATATATATATATATATATATATATATATATTTTTTTTTTTTTAAATAGAAATTTAGTGAACAGGAATAAATTCCTGCGTGGGGCTAGTGTGAAATAATTGCTGACAACGCGGGACTCCAACACGAGGACCTCATCGCTTCCACGGTGACAGCCCGCTGAGCTATTGAGTCTGGTTATCCTCAGACATTTCTCACACCGACACTGCAAGCGTATACGCTACAAACATAGTTTGAAAGATAAGTTATTGTGCAATGGCGGTGTAAATAATGTCTCTTCTGCACGATCGTATGAACCGCTGTCTTTAATTGCACGCTCATACACCGCTTTAACGCAGCGTGCAATCGGATGAACCCAATGACCCGGATCGTCGCAAACGGCAAAGAAAAAAAACAAAACAAAACGAATAAATTACAAGCTCCTCGTGCATCCTTCCCAAGTTTTTTATTTTTCCTTTGAATTCCCGTTGTTTTTATTAATTAATTAATTATTTTAAAAAATTTATTTCTTTTTTTTTTTGCACACGCACTCACGCGCTGAACACAAACTTTACCTCTTTGGGAAATCGGTGTTGTTTGTACTCGTTCACAAAAGCCACATTTGCCCTTTTATGACGTCATTATCACCCGGTCATCACAAAGATGACTCGAGTAACGAACAATTTACTCACTCATCGCAGAAGGCACCTCGGCACTGAGTTAATCCGCCTCGAAACAAACAAGCTTTTCGTTTATTAAAATAAATACGTAAACCTCGTAATGTTCTAAATTCAATACAATTCATATATTACAACCATTTTTAGCGACTTATTAAAACGCTACCTTCTTTGTTTTTTTTTTTTTCTCTCTCTCCTGCAAGAACGAGGCTCATGGAAGGGTTCTGTGTTCTTGCGGCTCGATCGTCATAGTCATGGCACATCCGAGCCTTGTTGTACCATTTCGAAAGAACATTGAAGCACAGCCGTGTAAAATGTGTGTGACGTTTCCGCATTATAATGACCTATTATCTCACACAACCGTTAATTTCACATCTACATCTGATTGCGGGACAGATACTTGACCAGGACCTATTGATGAACATGATTTGCTGATTGCATCGATATTGAGCTATATCTGATGCCTCAGTATCTTTGTGCTGATGCAGACATATGTATATATATATATATATATATATATATATATATATATATATATATATATATATATATATATATATATATATATATATATATATATATATATATATATATATATAGGAGATTACTCAAAGGGAGTGTTGAAAAGACAACATTGATTTGTTTGCACACACACAGCAAAGGCTTTATTTAGCAAGGTCAGTAACAACACAGATGCACACCTTAGCCCAACGCTTGATATAACAGAATTTTAACCTCAATAAAGAACAACAATAAGGCTGGCAGTGGTTACCTCCACCCACCGAAAGTTTGCGGAGGTTATGTTTTCCCTCCTCTCGATTTGTCTGTGTGCAAGATATCTTAAAAAAAAAAGTTGTGGACGGCTCCGGATGAAATTTTGTGGACAGGTTCGGTATGTGATAAGGACGAACTGATTCAATTTTAGTGAAGATCTGGAACTGGATCTTGCTCCGAGAGTTTTAAGATTCTTTTAAAGTGATTCTTCGCTATCGAGAGATAAGGCTAAAAACGATATAAAGCACAATATCTCAAAAATGTATCAACAATTTCGGATGAAACTTTGTGGATAGGTAGGGTGTGTGCCAAGGACCAATTTATTCTATTTTGGTGAAGATCCGGATACAAGACTTTTTTTAATTTCTCGAGTGATTCTTCACTTTCAATTTCTTCTTCAATTTCTAAAGCATGGTATTTGAAAAAGTTGTGGACGAGTCGGATCAAAATTAGGTGGATGAGTTGGTTCGGTGACAACAAGCCGATTCAATTTTGGTTGAGGTCCGGATCCAAATCTGGTCTATCGGTGGGATACAAAAGGTAAACTGTTCAGCCTGGTGGAGGTATGCCCTCTACCAATTGCTGTTCTCGTTGATTCTGTGATTATCAAGCCATACAGGAACGTCCAGTATCTATCTTGAATATCTTCGTGAACTCGGGGTAATGGAAGGATCTCAGGTTTATAGTACAGAGGATCTGGAGAAAAAAAACAAACTGTGTACATAGTCACGGCTCGTGGAATAGTTAGGACTACTTCACTGAACAGAACAAAAGGAACAAAAGGACAAAAGGAACAGTTGAGAGAGGGGAAAACACCAGCAACAGAGTTGAAAGCCAAGGTGGAGGCAGACTTGGACAAACAATGGGTGTGGGGAGGAATGAGGGGTAGGAGTGGATGCATGAGGTGGACACGATGGATACAGAAGGACACTTTCAGGAGGTAAACTGGAAATTTGGAAGGAGGAGGGATTGGGGTGGTTGGTGGATTAACGAGGGTAGAAAAGATTATGGTTTTGGATTGGGGATGATCTGAGATAGTGGTGTATAGCTGTCTTGAAGACCTGGAGAGAAGAATGAGATTGAAGAGAATGTGGAAGTTGATTCCACAGGCAGGAAAAAAGAGGAACAAATGAGTGGAGGTGAGGAGTAATCCTGGATTCGGGTGGTTTCACCAGAAGGGGGTTGATGGTGGACCATGTGTACCCTCCAGAAAGCTGGGGAGGGGGTGGGAGGGGCAAAGCATGGAAAGAGTGGAGGGTACAAGACCAGAAAGGAGATGGTAGAAGACAAAGAGACCACTGACCTGTCTGCAATGGCAAAGTGATTGACCAATAGACTCAGCACAAGACATGATTGGCTTCAGCACGAGAGGTTGCAATAATCTTGTAGGCCTTAGTTTCCATTGCGTCAAGCTGAGCATGATGAGGCAGGGGAGCCAGCCCAGAGGGAAGATCAGTATTTCAACAAGCTGCAGGTGAAGGTCTTGTAGGTGGATAGTTCAGGTGTGCTAAGGAAGGACTTTGTATGATGGAGGATGCCCAGTCGTAGCTGGCTTTGGAGGCCACCTTTGATATGTGGTTTGCCCAAGAAAGACCCTGGCTGATAGTGAGACCCAGGAGAGTGAATGACTGAACTTCCACAAGAGTATTGTTAAGAAAGTACATAGGAGGGTTGGCCAGACGGTCCTTTTGGAAAGAAATCGAGTAAGATTTGTCTTGATTGAAAGACATATTCCAAGTGTTAGACCAGCTTGTGATTTTTTTTTTCAAGGTCTGAAGAGAGGGAAGAGGCTGCAGCCAGCCTGCCTGTCTGAAGGATGAGGAATGTCACGGCAGAGGGTAGAGTCATCTGCAAATACATAAAGAGGATTTTTCCAGAGAGTCAGAGAGATCATTTATGAATATCAAGTATAGGACTGGGCCCAGAACACTGCCTTGGGGCATTCCAGCTTCAACAGGTAGAGGAGATGAAAGGATTCCGTTGAGAGCCACACGTTGGCCAAAAGAATGGAGGAAGTCAGGAAGCCACGTGTGGAGTTGGCCTTGGATTCCTTAAGCAGAGAGTTTGGAGAATAAGGCGGGATGCCAGACTGTATCAAAAGCAGAAGATATGTCCAGATAGATGGCCCTTATCTCATGTCTGACATTGAGGGCCTCCATCCATTGTTGGGTGAGTGGAAGCTGTGTGACTTGGTCTGAAACTAAATTGTTGATCTGAGATGAGGTTGTTGGAGAAAAGGAAAGATTTAATATCAACTATAATTATGGATTCCATGACCTTGCTGCTGATTGTAAGGAAGCTGATCGGTCTGGAGTTAAGGGGATCAGTTTTTGCACTTTCTATGTAATTCAGTGATGTTGGTGGATGTACAAACAGATGGAAGATGACCTACCACAAATGATATGGTGAAATTGGCAGAGATGATGTGAAAGAGCATCAGTGCATGATTTTAGGACACGTGAGCCGATGCTGTCTGCTCCGGTAGCAGAGCCAGAGTCAAGATTTCAAGTAACCTTCTCCACCTTCTCAGGTGCAAAAGACACATAGTCCAGGAGCAGTTGGGTAAGACGAGGAAGGATGGGTACTAGGAATGAGCGGTTGGGGACAAAAGATTTGGAAGCAATCACAAAAGTGAGACAGTCAGCCTTCTCACAAGCGGAGTCAGCAGTGATGCTGTTTGAAGAGAGGGAAAGGGATGAAAGGGAAGCATACTCCAGAGACAGACTTATCAAGGCACCACCAAGTTTTAGAGGATCGAGTCAAGTTTGAAAGTTCATTTTGAGGTTGGACAGATGTTGTTTTCTGGCTCTCCTGAGAGTGGAAACACACTTGTTGCGGACTTTTTGGAATGACCTGAGATTGCCTTCGGTCGGATTAGCCTTCCAGAATTCGAAGGCAAGTTGTTTCAGAGCAACTGTCTCGCCACAGGATTCAGTGTACACTACCATGGGCAGGAAAAAGGGTAGGATAATTGAAGACAAGATGGGATGGTAAGAGAATTACAACCTATGCCAGTATGGGTGACTTCTCATGACAATCTATGATATTCTACCCTTCTTAAAATAACAAACTATGTCGGCCTCAATAGAGCTGTGTGATGAGGTGTTTTTCTGTGACTCCCAGGTGTGCAAAGTGGATGTGCATCTGGAACATTCTTAGGAGAACGGTACTCCCAACATTGGAAAAATAAGTAGAATCTTCATTACCAGTAGTGAGATGATCATATGATAGAACTCCCACCCTCCACCCTGGTTGGGTCCATAGTGGTTTATGGACAGGAGGATCTTTGTCACCAGTGTTTTGGACCTGATCACATGGTGCCAGGTCATGCAGAGCCACAGTTGTCTCTACCACCAGGGAAATACACATGAGCATACTGAGGGTTTTCCTTAAGCAGTTCCATCTCCTCAATGACCAGGTCACACTTTGATTGACGTTTTGACATGACGTTTCAAGAGAACAGGTCCAGGTGAGGAAAGCCATGTCGGAATTGAGCAGCTACTTCGAGTCCTACTTTGGTAAATGAATAAATGCTCATTTGGAATAACATTTGTGGCAGTCGAGAGTGGTGAACGTGTATAGTGTAAGCTTTCTGACAGAATAGGGGTTGATAGGCCTCTTGTTTTGAGAGCCAGAGTAATATTCTTTCATATCACACAGTTTTAGAGATGCCACAGATGTGAAGGAAATGCTTCAGTTCAGATGACGTATAGATATTTCCCATTTGAGAATGTATTATTACTGCTGTGGAAATTCGCAGAGCACCATATAGGTCCTAAGATCAGTTATGTCGATAAGCCTGTGTTTAGATAAATTTCCCCACCGATGTTTAACGGGCAATTATTCGTGTGCCGGGCTGTGATCTTTGAGTTAGCCGTTTTTCTTTTGCTGTCGTTATTTTGGACCAACCGCTTCACAACAACCACCTCCACCACCAACATTGCTTTGACCAACCGCTTCCCAACAACCACCTCCACCACCAACATCGCTCTGCCCAACCGCTTCACAACAACCGCTTCCTCCACAACCACCCTCACACAACCACCTTCTCCACGACGCCAACCACAACCACCTTCTCCACAACGCCAACCACCATCTCCTAAACCGCATCTTCCCCAATACCCAACAACGAAACAACATCGCTTCACCTTCGGCTCCGCGGGCACTGCCATCTTTGCGCCGGCCACGGCAAGATCGCTGCAAATAAGCGCGGGGGTTTCCTTGTTGCCAGCGACGATGATTTCTACCACGTCCGCTCTCCCTTCAGCGTCGATGATCTCTACCACGTCCGCTCGCTCCAAGCTTCGCCTTGGAATTCGGAACAGGAGATCAAGAGGGGCGCAGCCAGTGGGGGTCAGAGGGGAAAGAGCAGAGATCAAACCTCGCCTCACGAACCCTATAAAAAGGCGCGCAGAGCGCCAGACCAGGGCAGCCGGTCGGGGTTTGGTGTGGTGTGAAGACCAAGGTTCAAGTCCGGTGGAGGGCAGTGAAGGTCTGGGTTCGCCGAGGAGACGGGAGCGGAGAGCGCGGCCAGGCCTGCCGTGCTGCGCAGAACTGCGCGTCCGTGTGCGGGACGTGGGGAGAGCCGGAGAGAGGTCGCCAGCCAGCACCGAACGGTCCGAGGTGATCGGGCTTCGGGACAGTCCGAGCAGCGCTGAGGGACGGACGGGCTCTTAAAGAGAGCATCAACTCTGAAATAGCAAAAGACCCGTTCGTTCCTCTGAGGCGTTGCCGGCTGGGCCCGAAACACCAGGCCGTCGGACGGGGCCTGGGCCGGACTGCGCTCACGACGGCTGCCGTGAGGACGGGACGTCGTGGGTCACCCCAGCGAGGCACCTCGAAGGTGAAGGTAACCAGCCCGGCCTCGCGGAGCTTCTGCGGTCATCACAGCTCCGTGAAATAAAGACCCAAGAGGTTCAGTCTACCCCTAGTCTTTCCTGGGGTTTTTCCTTATTTCTTTTGAATGAATGTTGTGGCGCCATGTCTGTAAGTGGAACTGTATAAGTGTGTATATAATAGATAGACGGTAGCAGCTCTTTTGCATTGCTTTTGTTTGTTGTATAATTGCATGCGTGCTCTCCTTAATTGCATACCTGCATGACTGCATCACTGTTTACGTGTGCTTTGTAAATAAATGTGCTTATTCAAATGTTAACCCGTTCATTGCATCCTCTTCCCTTAATTGAACTGCCTTTCTGCGTTCAGAATATAGTTGGTTTTTAAATAGCCGATAAAGTGATCGGGTCCAACGGGGCTGCGCAATAATACCCCGCTCGGTTCTCCCAAAACGAAGCGAGCTGCTTAAGCGGCTCATTTCCAAGCGGCCCCGTTGAGGTACAGTCTCTCGGTAGTCTGCCCGCGCGATTAATTAGGTATATCGACAATTTGGCGATTGACCCTGTAGCGCGGGTAGAGTGTTGACTCGGCTGTGGTGTGCTTAAAACACACCCGTGGCTGGGTTTCGGCGTTGATCCGGAAAGCCGCGACTGGATTGTCCGTTCGGTGGGCGAAGCGACCGCCGTTGGCTAAAAGCGGCCGTCCGCACGCCGGCAGGCTGGAATCCACAACAGTATGTAAGCTGGCATACCAAATTGTGCAAGTTGTCAGGTCTGGACAAGGAAAAGTGAATGAGAAATGAGAAAAACTTATCTCTCACAATTAAGCAGGTAGCAGTTAACCAAAGATGATAGTAAGGGCCCCTTGAAATCAATACTGAGTCTTTCAAAGGATTGTGTAGCTTTTATCATGTGTGACTGCTGTGGTCGATGGAATCTGGGTTTGCACTTTGTCTGCACAAGACAGGAGGCTGGTACCTTCTTCACATCCTCAACGGAGAAGGGAAGATTCCAAATTCTTCCGAAATGTACCATCCTTGTCACGCCAGGGTGGCAGATAGAATTATGTCATTTGATCAAGGTATTTGCACCGATTGACAAACTATGTTCTGGAGTATGTTTCTGCCACTGTTATCACTCCCAGGTCAGAACTTTATGTCAAAGTTGCAGCAGGCAAGTTCGATCCTCCAACTTTGTACTTTATCGTTATTGATCTTCCCCGATTGGAGTCGAACATGCAGGTTGCGGACATCCGATCGGTGATCAGAGTGAAGTGGCACCCCATCAAATCGTGTCACCACTTGATACAATGGTATTCCACACAATTGATACAACTGCCTGCAGACCTCAAAAACAGGATACAGTTTGTCTTCATCTCTGATAGGGACCTGGTGGTAAGCAGATTTCAGATCAATTATACTGTTGAGTTGATACTACCTTGTTGACCAACTCATCTATTTTAGGTCGTAGGTAAGTATCTAGTTGCGTGAAGTGGTTGACTGTCTGTGAATAATGAATCACCTTCCGCCTTTTGTATTGCTCATTCATTGTAACTATAAGTTGAGCTTACCAGGGATAGATGCAGGGCTCGTTGAGCAGCCATCTTATTTCTGACTCAATGAAAAGGCTGTCTGGTGCACTGTACTTTCATGACCTAGCAGCATTGGGCTGTGTGATTGCCAAAGAGTGGTGGTGGAGGTATGAACATTGTAGCTCGTGCACAGAGAGGGAGTTTTGGTTTGTCTCCTCCAAACTGTGCAATCACATTCTCATGATGCTTAATGAAGTCCTGGCCTGGGATGACGTCACAACAAAGATCAGGTAAGATGGAAAGGTATGAACTGCCCTTTAGCTTGAGCATCATTAAGGCCTAGGTCACATTTGCCACAGCGGCCGTAGGGTCTCCAAAATCTATGGCCACTAGCAATTATACGGCGGACGCAGTATTTCCACAGTCACACAATGTAGCAGTCACATATGTTTTTATTTTTCGGGGAGCCGCACGGCGTATTTAGGCCTAAGTCACATTTGCCACGGTGGCCGTGGGGTCTCCAAAATCTACGGCCATTAGCAATTATATGGCGGCCGCAGTATTTCCACGGTCACACAATGTAGCAGTCACATATGTTTTTATTTTTCGGGGAGCCGCACGGGGTATTTAGAAATTGTGGAGACCGAAAACGTGGGGTTGCCGTACGGTCTTTGATTTGATGTCGCACGGTGACCTGAGGGCATTCCTGCGGCGGCCATAGAATTTTCAAGGCAGACGCAAGGTGCCCGCAAGGCGACCGCAGGGGGGCCCTAAGGCGAACGTGCGTCCAGACGGACGGTGACGAATGGGTTAATTTTTATTTATTTTTTCACCAGTTTTTTTTTTTTTGGCTTGTCGAATTGCTACGGCGAACATAGATATGAAAAAAGTTATAACTTCGCGTTATAATTCCACGGCGACCTTACGGCCTGTAAAATATAACCAAACGGCGTAGGGCCACCCTGAGGCCACCGCAGAAACTCTGCGGCCACCGCACGTTTCTGTCAATTCAGAGGGTGTACGGCCGCCGTATCCTCGCCATAGAGCAAATGTGACTTCGGCCTAAATAATGACCAGCTATTCTCGATGAAAACAAGGTAGAAGCCACTGGCATTCTACTTGACCCAGGGTGTAAACAAATTTTGTATGCATGAACCAGCCTCTGGCACACACAACTTTCCGAGCAACCAGTGTCTAAAAGTGCTCTATGCTCGTTTACATTCACAAGCACATTAACTCTTGCCTAAGGTTTTCTACTAACATGCTGGACAATGTGTCTGGAGTTGGGGTGTGGAGCATGGCTGCAGCCCTGAGACCTCTCGATCCATAAGCCTTCGCATAATGTCCTGTTTTCTGGCTCTTATTACCTCCTCCAGCGAAGGTGGATGGGGGTTATGTTTTCACTCCTGTTTGGCTGTTTGTCTGTCTGTGAGCATAATATCTCAAAAAGTTATCGATGGATTCAGACGAAACTTGGTGGACAGGTTGGTTATTTGACGAGGATAAATTGATTAGATTTTGGTGAAGATCCTAATACGAGAAGTTTTAAAATTAATTTTTAAGTTATTCTTCACCATTGAGAGAAAGGATCAAAAACTATATAAAGCACGATATCTCAAACAGTTATTGATGGATTCGTATGAAACTTGTTGGATGGGTTGTGTCGGTAACAAGATCGAGCCGATTAGATTTTGGTTGAGGTCTCGATGAAAATCCGGTCAATCAGTGGCATACAAAACAGTTCAGCCTGGTTGTGGTATTCTCTCCACCGAGTGCCATTCTAATTTCACACAGCATCCCGAGCGGGACAGACTCGTCGAGGGTGTCAAAAGTTCCCACAGAAAAGCACTTCTGTTGCGTTGTATCAGCAGCTACTACTTGAGAGACATCTAGATGAGTAAGTTGGCAAGTCCCTGTTTGAGCGTCTGTAGTCAGTCTATCTGCCAGAGAGGTTGTGACCACGTAAAGCGGTGTTACAGGTGCTGTAGATGATTCAGAACTCCTCTGCGTTTGATCAAGAACCCGAGCCTGATAAGAAGCTGTCGTGAGATCGAACGTTTTATTCTCGAGGAGCCATTCGGGAAATTACATGAGACTACAATCCACTTATGAAGGCATCTGGGATGGGCTTCTCCTTGTATTCCTCAGCAGTGACGTGACAGCCTTGTAATTACTGTCTCCTCTCAAATGCTTCAATGCTTGCAGGTATTCATCAAGAGTTTTGCCAGTGAGCTGTTGGCAACTCACCAATTGGTACCATGCATAGACTTCACTCTTCGGTCTTCCATACATGTTTCGTAAAGTCTCTATGTCAGTGTCATCGTCTTCACAGGCAGTGACATACTCATACACACTTGGAGCAACATAGTTTATGGCCATAGTTAACTTCTCTGGTCCAGTCCACTCAATTGCTCTCAATAAATTGTCGAATGTCTTGTACCATTGATTCAATTCCTTCGCAGCATTGCTTGAGCTTGGATGTGTTTCAAACCATTCAGCTCAAAAGAACTTGTCCATTATGAAATTATTGATGAATAAATTTGAGATAAGCCTAAAGGAGCTGAATTGTTTGTATTCATTCAGCAAGAACATGACAACCTGTAACAACACAGATGCATACCAAAGCATGATGCATAAAACAACAAAATGTCAACCTGAATGAAGAATAACAATTAGAAGGCCGACTGCATTTGATTCAGCAACTGTCAATCCACGCAAGAGTGCGCAGTATCCATCTTGAATATCGCAGTGAACTTTAGGTAATGGAAGGATCTCGAGCTGACAGAACAGATGATCGAGAATTACAACATCTCAGTGTTGGTCCTGACATATGTCCAGACGATGTCAGGATGCTGTGGAAAGGACGATCAAGAAGGTTTGAAGAAGAAATCAAACACCGACCTGGTTGAACGACCTCAAGTTATCTTTACCTCTCGCCGTTTGCTTACGTCAGTCAACAAGGATGTTCTGCCCACCTCACAAATCAGCAATATTATCTGAGTTTAAGTGCCAATGTGAAGCTTGGTACATGGGCCGTACAACCCAAAGGTTGGCTGATTGTATCAAGCACCATGTCCCCTTGGCGATCTGAAGAAAGAACTTGAGAG
>NC_140963.1:113148333-113155833 GCF_056783735.1 Eptatretus burgeri | reverse complement strand
ACCCTTCACGAGAAGCAAGATGGCGTCTCAAGGCGAGCGGGAGCCGGGGGTATTAGAAATGGATGTAGAATGTGTAGGATCCATGGTCCAGGATGGAATCCCCGAGCAGGAAATGTTGATTGTGCAGGAACACGGACTCGCCCAACTGAACCCAGAACCTGAGGTGGGTGCGGCAGCGGCCGCGGTGTATGACACCTTCCCCCCCCCTCTCCACCAAAACCCTTCCCCGACCCCTGCCGAAACGGCTCACCCAAGCGCACCCGACATGACCCAGCTATACACCATGCTGGCAAAAATGTATGCGGAAACGACAGCGAAGATGATTGCGAACATGAACAAGCAAATGAATGAAATGAAGAACGGAATGAAAGGCATGAACGAAAAGATGGATGCGAATACACAAAAAATGGGTGAAAAGATGGATACAAATACAAATGAAGTGAAAACGACGATGGATGCGAATACACAGCAAATGAGGGAAGAGATGAAAGAGCTGCGGGGTGAGACGCAGAACATGGGCCGATGCCTGCAGGCGGGCATGAAGGCCGGGACCAGGGAGCTGGGAATGGCGACTCCACGTGTGGGAGCAAACGAGCTGGGTGGGGGTGCAACGGCTGACAGGCCCGCGGTGGAGGCGGGTGAAAAAATAATTCGTGGAACGTGTTGGGCGAGGGTCGTGACGATGACCGAAAGGGAAAAATTAAATGGGGAGACCAAAACGTGTGAGACGAGACACGAGGTGACGACAACGGAAATAATAGTTGAGACGAGGGAGGTAAAGGGTGAAGAGTTGGCAGAGACACGGGAGACAGAAAAAATAGAGGGAAGACTACACGATGAAGATGGGGTAAGTGACGCACACACACACACGGAGGTAGTGGAGGATAATGGGGGTGAGCTCGCGGAGCGTGTAGGGACCCGGTGCGAGCAGCGGGATGGCCTCCTCCAGGAACGAGGGGAGGGAGTATGCCCCCTTGAGGCGAGTCACGACCAGGTGAGTTCGGTCGTGTTTTGCGAGGTTGAGGGGACGAGTGCTGTGGACGGGTGCACGGAGAGCTTGGGGGGTATAGAGGCCCAGGAGACCCTTGTGGGGACACGAATCCCCAGTGTGGTTGTCCCTGTGTGTGTGGTGCAAGGTGTGAGTGCGTCCCCGTGTGTGGAAGCGACCCCGTGTGTGAGTGGTGTGGTGGCGATGGTGCCAGAGTGCGTGCTTCCCAGCACGCCGGGTGTGGATGGGGCACCGTGTGTGAGTGTCGCCGTGTGTGTGAATGAGGCACCGCGGTTGAGTGCCCCGCGTGTGTGGATGAGGCACGGAGTGCGAGTGAGGCACCGCGGGTTGGGTGCCCCGCGTGTGTGGGTGAGGCACCGTGTATGGAAGAGACCGCGTGTGTGAGTGTCGCCGTGTGTATGAGTGAGGTACCGCGGGTGAGTGCCCCGCGTGTGTGGATGAGGCACGGAGTGCGGGTGAGGCACCGTGCGTGAGTGAACGGCCGTGTGCAAGGTCGCTGTGTGCCAGGGAGACCGTGTGTGTGAGAGAGCGGTATGAGAGGGAGATGTCGGTTGGCATGCGGGAGCACGCAGCCGCGTCTCCCCGTGTGAATGTGATGGTGTGGACTGTGTGCGTCGTGACACGCAGGTATGCGTGTGTGGAATGGCGACGGAGACGGCGACAGAGGAGAGAAAGCCGAGTAGCGGCTGTAGTTGTTTCGAGGACCGTGCCGGGTTCACCCAGCAGTGAGCACGCGGTTCGTGCTGTGCAACGCACGAGACCACCGCGTGCTCGCTTGCGAGAGTGAAGTCCCGGTCCGGAAACGCACGCGGTGGATTTGCCGATCCCGCGGACGGACAAAGTTTAGGCAGGTAAATGGATTTGGACCGGACGGGTTCTCCACGCGATCGTGTGTTCAGCTCCAACGGGCAAAGCACATGTGTTCGCGTGGGAAACCCCTCGAGACGTGTGGCTTGTGTTTTTTTTTTTATGCGCACGGTGACGTCATGGCTGCACGTGTGGTTGGAATCCGGCAGGAGGGGTATCCCGGCCGATGGTACCGTCCAAGGAGGGACGAGGAACACATGCAGCTGCATGACGTCACGGACAGGTGCAAAGTGCGCGAGCTCTGAGTTGCCGCGCAGGTGCTGCGCATGGGAAAAAAAAAAAAAAAAAAAAGCAAGCCTCACTTTCGGGTGTACAGGATTCCTGGGCAAGGGGTGAAAGACCCCCTTACCTGGGCACAGGATGGAAACTAGTTAGGGGGAAGGGTTAGCTTAGTTAGACCGACTTCATGGGGCAGGGGTAAGTCCTCATGGAGTCCGTGGAATGGATTAGTTAGAGGGATTGTAGCGAGATTTAGGTTGGGAAATAAAATGGGATTATTTTGGAGACAGAGACAGACTTTGGATGTGTAGAGGGGACGTAGCTTAGCTACGTAGTGTTAAAAGGAACGTGCTACTAGTTTAAGGGACGACGTGGGAGCACGAGTTAGTTAGGGGAGGTAGTTAGGAGGATGGCAGAGTTCGGTGGTGTGTGTGTTGAAGAGTTGGAGAGTTGTGAGGTGAGTACTTGGTGAGTGAGTGAGGCCAGCGGGTCTGTGTGTATGGAGTGAATGGGGAATGCATGGTGCGATGAGTGATTGGGGGGAGGAGTGACTCCCACCCAAGGGACCCCGGGGTCAGTGTAGAGTGAGTTAGCTGGGTTAGTCAAATTGAAAAATGGAGGTCGTTTTGTTGTTGGTGGGAAAGTAGGCTCGAGACCCATTTGGAGGGGTGCAGGAGCCCTGTTGACGGGCTTGGGAGCGTGGCTGCGAAAGGTGAGTATCGCTGAGTGGGTACCCGGGCACCAGGCTAGTCGGCCGCGGTAGGCCATGGGCCCATGGGGGGCCGGGATAGAGTAGTGGGCACGGGTGCGCCTGCTTGGTGCGGGGGCCCGGGCGCCATTAGCCGCGTGGGCAGTGTAGTGGGCACGGGTGACCCTCGGAAAGGGACCCGGGAGGCCGGCCTGCCACGTGTGCGTTTCAGGGGAGGTGCCATGGGGGCACTCCCCGGTGTTAGGGAGCTGGTAGGCTCGGAGGCAGTGTAGTGCCCGGGGTGCCATAGCGGGAGATTCGGCAGACGGTCGTGCCTGCCAAAGGGAGCCACGTGTCCCAGCCAGGACACCGTGTGAGGGCACGGAGAGAAAATTCGGGGGCGAGGGCCCAAATGGTAAGGACACCAGCACTGCCGACGGGAATCTGGGTTGTTACAACCAATAGTCTAAGTGAGAGGGGGTTGCTGAAAGCCCGGGGTAGTTTAACAGTTAAATGGATAGGGTAGATTAGGAGATGTACCCCTCCGCACCATCCATCCCCTCGCTGTCGTTGTGGGCCGCTGGACCCACTTGGTGTTAAGATCGCCGAACTCTGGGGAGGCCATTCTGAGGCTTCGTTGGGCCTCGACACAGGACGCTAGCTCTCCCTTATTCCCCTCCGGGAAGGGAACGTAGGGGTTGGGAGTAGGCTAGGTGACAGGATAGGTTAGCCGAACAAGGACGATAAAGGGGGTTAGGGGACGATTTATAGTGGGGAAGTAAAAATAAAAACAACAAAAAAATAAGTTGGGGCTAAATTGGGGTTTGACAAATTAAGGGAGTGGGTATGTACAGTGACAGGCAAAGGCGATAGGTTGGGAGGGAGACAGGTAGGTAGGTCCGAGCCCACCTTCCAAGTGGCCAGCACCACCGCACTCCCTCCACCAACCTCCACTGAACGGCAAAGGCTGGCCAACTTCATCGGCAGCTGTTGTTTTGCTGCAAGGCCTGTGCCATCGGCTGGCCGTGTTTTGCTTCAAGGCCTGTGCCGGCCAGTTCATCTGCCCGCTATGTTTGCCTGCAGCGGCCTTCTTCTGCGGGCTGTGTTTGCCTGCTCACCTTTGCCATGCCATGCCCACTGCCCACGTTCACCAGCCCCGTTCAATTTTTGCTTTCCCCCCCCCCCCTGTTCATTTCCATGTGCGCCAGGATCCGCAAGGCAACAGTTTGCAAGCTGCAAGAACTGCCCTGTTGGCAGCTACAACACGGGCCTGCAGTGGCGGCCCGTGCACCGTGTTTGTGTTCATGCATCCATTCGTTGTGCTCATTGCGTGTGCCACTTGAGCTGGCACGGAGACTACGTTTGTGCGGCCCATGCACCGTTGTGGTTCACTGAGTTCAGTTCAAAAGGGAAGGCCTTGGACTGCGTGTGAGCAGCCAGCCACGTTCCCTGTCACCTGCATTGTTTGAGTCAGAGACTGCATGTGGGCAGCCTGGCTCCCTGCTAACTGCTTTCTTTTTGCAGAGTTCGATGATCCTGGGCCATGGTTTAGTGTAAAATTTGTAAGTTAAGGTTAAGATGTACTGTACATATGAGTGCGCCCCCGGCATGTTTGTCTTAGCGCCGGCAATTTTATTTAAGTCGTCCGTGTGAGTGAGTTTGTTTAGGTAGTTACGCAGCCCTCAGGTTATTTATTTTAGGGACACGAATACCATGAATGTCGCACTCAGGGATCCGTAGGTAAAATGTACTAGGGGAAAACTACACATGATGGCACACGAAAATTTGACGACTCGGGACGAGTCTGTAAAAAGGGAAGGGGGTAGTGTTGTGGTTACCAGATTCGCAAACCACCATTCAGGTCCCTTAGGTGAGGTATCTCGGTAAGTGCATGTGTAGTTAGGCCCAAACCCGTTGTCTAGTGGGAATACATGTCATTTATACGTGCTGCGACTCTTCAGGATAGCCGTTTTCTTTTACTATCTTTATTTTGGACCAATCGCCACCATCACAACCACAACATCAACCACCGACCACAACCACCGCTTCACCACAACCGCCACGACCTTTACCGTCACAACTCGCCACCATCGCATCGCCGTCGTCTCGCGCCACTCATGGGCACCGATGCTGGACTCGTGTAGGGCGCACGTTGAACAGCGTGTACAAAATCACGGATTTTCTGCTTCAAAAACGGATCCAAAACGACACACGCCCACTTTTTGCCGTCCAATCGGTGAGCGAGGGGCGAATTGGCCCCGCCCCCAGGGCGATCGATATATGCAAATTTGTGGATCAAAAAGCCTTCACGCCCACTTTTTGTCGGGCCAATGGGGAGCGAGTTGAAAGGTCAAAGGGAGGGGGTCAAAGGCGAAGTTACGGGGGGATAAAAGGACGGTGTTCGTCAGTAAAAGGAGGAGTAAGAAGTCGGAACGAGGAAGAAGGGAGTCGTAAAGGTCGGAGCGAGGCGAAGGAGAGTCGGAACGGAGGGGACGAGCTGTGGAGAGGCGGCGAGTCGGACGAAGGGTGCTCGCGTCGTGCAAGGAGCTGCGCGCCCGAGGGAGGCCGGCAGCGCGACCTGGCCGAGGTGGAGACGCTCGTCGCACATAATAAAGATCCTCTATACCCCGAGCATCAGCAACCCCCCTCCTGTTTCCCCCCGCGCTGAGATAGTGCGACCAAGGGGGCCCCGTTCCCACCCCCTGCCAGGCACTGTCCACGAGGCCCGCGGGTTGCGGGGCCATCGCCGCTCCGCGTCTCATCACCAGACGGGTAGGCCCGACCAGGTCTCGGCCCCAGGCCTACCTCATTCTTGAGGGTATTTCTTTTCCTTGGTTTTGGGTATGTGTTGTCGGCGCCGTCTGTGAAGTAGAATTGTATAAGTGTTGCCGTGTGCTCGGTAGTCGGTATTAGCTCTGCACTGTGTTTTCACTTTTATGTTTGCTTTTTGTGTAAATGGAATTGTGTTTTCTTTTTTGTGTGCATTTGGTGGAATTGTATTTGTGTGCTTCCCGTGTGCCGAGAATAAACGTGCTTTATTGTTGAACTGTTCTCCGCCTTCGCTTCGTCTTTTCCTCCATTGAATCCCCATCTTGCTTCACGTAAAGGGTTGGTAGTGGGCTGAATACGCCCGATAATTAATCGAACCGTCGAGGTCGACGATAACACCGCTCGGTTATTCTGATAGTACGGAACGGGTCGCTTAAGTGGCCCGTGTCCGAAGTCGACCTGCGGCGAGGTGCGATCGCCCGGTCTACCCTCCGCGTGGGTACTTAGGTAGTTCGAATTTGGCGAGCAACCCTATCCCACGCGGGGGCTGATTGGCTCGATCGCGGTGAGACCGAAAGGTCCACCCGTGACTGGTTCCCGGCGTTAGTCCGAGAGGGTCACGACTGGATTGTCCGTCCGGTGGGCGACGCGCCGCGATTCGAGTTACGTGGCCATCGCACGCCGGCGGGCGCGAAATCCGCAACAATATATATATATATGTATGTATATATATGTATGTATATATATATGTATGTATATATATATATATGTGTATATATATATATATATATGTGTGTATATATATATATATATATATATATATATATATATATATATATATATATATATATATATATATATGTATATATATATATATATATATATATATATATGTATATATATATATGATCATTGGCCGATCAAATTAAGCATGTAGCATTTGCCAAGCTTCTGTCTTATTTAATTTCAAAGCAAAGAACGAATCAATGTTGCAAACTGACATCACTGGTTATTCCCTTGTTTAATAATTGCCATGCAATTTTAACCCAGGATGTGTAGCAAATTCATGCTTGTTGGTTATTCGCATACATTACATGACTTTGGTGATCACAGATTATTTTTTCAACATTAAACGGTCATTGTTTTTTTGTTTGATTGGTGTTCAACGCCATACTCAAGGGTATTACGCTTATATGACGACGGATTCTCCATTTCTTACTCCGTACTACTTAATATGATGGAAAACCGGGAGGAAACCAAGGATAAACCACCCCCGCGATAGCCAAAGTCACCTCATGTGACTCCCCTCATATACCTAAGCAGGTTGATTGGGCGGTGAGTACATCGAATGAGGATGGGTACTCAGACGCGCTAACCATTAAGCCACGGCATGGGTCCCACAAAAGTCACAATAAAGGTTTGACCAGGCTTGAACCACGATATGCACCAACTATGGAGCCCATGATATAACCAAATAGGCCATTGTAGTGCTCAGAGTTTATGCTGTGAAAGTTTTACAACCTTTCATTTTTTAGTTTCTCAACTCTGAATATTATGGTGGAACAGTTAACATGAATTAAAGGGAGATAACCAGGAGTAAAGTACTGACAACTCTGGGTTTCTACTTGTTCAGCTTTGACAACACTTGTTTTTTCATTGCATGGCTAAACTTTATACCATATAAATTATGTGACACCCCTGGTTATTTGTTAAAGTAATATTGTGAGAGGAAACCGAATGTTGTCAACTATTGGCAGGTGCAATAACCCTGAAATTTATAAAAAGTGACATCTCTGGTTTTCCCCTTGTGGTCTTCATATATACATATATATATATATATATACAGGGTGTCCCAAAACAATATACAACTTTTCATCTGCAAAGAGGATGGTCATAACATATATTTTTAAAAAAGATGTATGGCTGGATAGAAAGCTGAAAGGTTGAA
>NC_140963.1:113110833-113143333 GCF_056783735.1 Eptatretus burgeri | reverse complement strand
AAGATCCTCTATACCCCGAGCATCAGCAACCCCCTCCTGTTTCCCCCCGCGCTGAGATAGTGCGACTAAGGGGGCCCCGTTCCCACCCCCTACCAGACACCGTCCACGAGGCCCGCGGGTTGCGGCGCCATCGCCGCTCCGCGTCTCATCACCAGACGGGTAGGCGCGACCCGGTCTCGGCCTCAGGCCCGCCTCATCCTTGAGGGTATTTCTTTTCCTTGGTTTTGGGTATGTGTTGTCGGCGCCGTCTGTGAAGTAGAATTGTATAAGTGTTGCCGTGTGCTCGGTAGTCGGTATTAGCTCTGCACTGTGTTTTCACTTTTATATTTGCTTTTTGTGTAAATGGAATTGTGTTTTCTTTTTTTGTGTGCATTTGGTGGAATTGTATTTGTGTGCTTCCCGTGTGCCGCGAATAAATGTGCTTTATTGTTGAACTGTTCTCCCGCTTCGCTTCGTCTTTTCCTCTATTGAATCCCCATCTTGCTTCACGTAAAGGGTTGGTAGTGGGCTGAATACGCCCGATAATTAATCGAACCGTCGAGGTCGACGATAACACCGCTCGGTTATTCTGATAGTACGGAACGGGTCGCTTAAGTGGCCCGTGTCCGAAGTCGACCTGCGGCGAGGTGCGATCGCCCGGTCTACCCTCCGCGTGGGTACTTAGGTAGGTCGAATTCGGCGAGCAACCCTATCCCACGCGGGGGCTGATTGGCTCGATCACGGTGAGACCGAAAGGTCCACCCGTGACTGGTTCCCGGCGTTAGTCCGAGAGGGTCACGAATGGATTGTCCGTCCGGTGGGCGACGTGCCGCGATTCGAGTTACGTGGCCGTCAGCACGCCGGCGGGCGCGAAGACTGCAACACTGGTGTCAGGTCGTGCGATACAAATTCATCGCCCTCCTCGCGGCACTGGTATCGGAGAACAGGAAAACGGGCTCTCCTGTCTCCGGCTAAATTCACGGGAATCGGTCCAGGGGTGAGAGAAGCGACCGCCGATTCCCTCCAAATTACGAGCGAGCAAATTAACCCTTCACGAGAAGCAAGATGGCGTCTCAAGGCGAGCGGGAGCCGGGGGTATTAGAAATGTATATGTGTAGTAATGTAGAATCCATGGTCCAGGATGGAATCCCCGAGCAGGAAATGTTGATTGTGCAGGAACACGGACTCGCCCAACTGAACCCAGGGCCCGAGGTGGGTGCGGCAGCGGCCGCGGTGTATGACACCTCCCCCCCCTCTCCACCAAGACCCTTCCCCAACCCCTGCCGAAACGGCTCACTTGAGTGCATCCGACATGGCCCAGCTATTCACCATGCTGGCACAAATGAATGCGGCAATGACAAATGAAATAAAAAACGAAATGAAAGACATGAACAAACAAATAAACGAAAAGATGGATACATTCACAAACGAAATAAAACGCATGAAAACTAAAATGGAAACAAACATGAAGGAAGAAACGAGAAAGCTACGGGGTGAGACGCAGAACATGGGCCGATGCCTGCAGGCGGGCATGAAGGCCGTGACCAGGGAGCTGGGAATGGCGACTCCACGTGTGGGAGCAAACGAGCTGGAAGGGGGTGCAACGGCTGACAGGCCCGCGGTGGAGGCGGGTAAGGAAAAAGTAATTCGGGAGACAAGAGACGAGGTGAAAGTAATTGCGAGGGAGAGAAAAGAACAATTAATACGGAGAGCAAGGATGAGGTACGCGGAGATCGTGAAAGAGCAAGGAGTGAAAAACAGGGAAGGACGGGAGCGACTTAAAGAGAAAGCAAGGTTGACCTACATAAAGATAAGGGAAAGACGCCAGAAAGAAGCAGAGACCAATAAACACGATGAAGATGGGGTAAGTGACTCGCACACACACACGGAGGTAGTGGAGGATAGTGAGGTTGAGCTCGCGGAGCGTGTGGGGACCCGGTGTGAGCACCTGGATGGCCTCCTCCAGGAACGAGGGGAGGGAGTATGCCCCCTTGAGGCGAGTCACGACCAGGTGAGTTCGGTCGTGCTTTGCGAGGTTGAGGGGACGAGTGCTGTGGACGGGTGCACGGAGAGCTTGGGGGGTGTAGAGGCCCCGGAGACGCTTGTGGGGACACAAATCCCCAGTGTGGTTGTCCCTGTGTGTGTGGTGCAGGGCGTGAGTGCGTCCCCGTGTGTGAGTGGTGTGGTGGCGATGGTGCCAGAGTGCGTGCTTCCCAGCACGCCGGGTGTGGATGGGGCACCGTGTGTGAGTGAGGCCGTGTGTGTGAGTGAAACGGCCAGTATGAGTGAGGCACCACGTGTGAGTGGTGTGGTGGCGATGGTGCCGGTGTACGTGCTTCCCAGCACGCCGTGTGTAAAAGGGGCACCGCAAGTGAGTGAGGCACCGCGGGTTAGTGCCCCCGCGTGTGTGGATGAAACGGCCAGTGTGGATGAGGCACAGCGGTTGAGTGCCCCCGCGTGTGTGAGTAGTATGGTTTGTGTGAGTAGTGAGGCACGCGTGAGTGAACGGCCGTGTGCAAGGTCGCTGTGTGCAAGGGAGACCGTGTGTGTGAGAGAGCGGTATGAGAGGGAGATGTCGGTTGGCATGCGGGAGCACGCAGCCGCATCTCCCGGTGTGAATGTGATGGAGTGGACTGTGTGCGTCGTAACACGCAGGTGTGCGTGGGTCGAATGGCGACGAAGGCGACATGAGAAGAAAGAAAGCCGAGTAGCGGCTGTAGCTATTTCGGGGACCGTGCCGGGTTCACCCAGCAGTGAGCACGCGGTCCGTGCTGTGCAACGCACGAGGCCACCACGTGCTCGCTTGCGAGAGTGAAGTCCCGGTCCGGAAACGCACGCGGTGGATTTGCCGATCCCGCGGACGGACAAAGTTTAGGCAGGTAAACGGATTTGGACCGGACGGGTTCTCCACGCGATCGTGTGTGTTAAGCTCCAACGGGCAAAGCACATGTGTTCGCGTGGGGAACCCCTCGAGACGTGGGGCTTGTGTTTTTTTTTTGCGCACGGTGACGTCATGGCTGCACGTGTGGTTGGAATCCGGCAGGAGGGGTATCTCTGCCGGATGGTAGCGTCCAAGGAGGGACGAGGAACACGTGCAGCTGCATGACGTCACGGGCAGGTGCAAAGTGCGCGAGCTCTGAGTTGCCGCGCAGGTGCTGCGCATGGGAAAAAAAAAAAAAGCAAGCCTCACTTTCGGGTGTACAGGATTCCTGGGCAAGGGGTGAAAGACCCCCTTACCTGGGCACAGGATGGAAACTAGTTAGGGGGAAGGGTTAGCTTAGTTAGACCGACTTCATGGGGCAGGGGTAAGTCCTCATGCAGTCCGTGGAATGGATTAGTTAGAGGGATTGCAGCCAGATTTAGGTGGGGAAATAAAATAAAATGATTTATTTGAGGACATGGACAGACTTGTGAATGTGTAGTGGGGACGTAGCTTAGCTACGTAGGTTAAAAGGAACGTGCTATAGTTTAAGGGACGACGTGGGAGCACGAGTTAGTTCGGGGAGGTAGTTAGAAGAATGGCAGAGTTCAGCGGTGAGTGTGTTGAAGAGTTGGTGAGTTGTGAGGCATGTGCTTGGTGAGTGAGTGAGGCCAGCGGGTCTGTGTGTGTGGAGTGAATGGGGAATGCATGGTGCGATGAGTGATTGGGGGGAGGAGTGACTCCCACCCAAGGGACCCCGGGGTCAGTGTAGAGTGAGTTAGCTGGGTTAGTCAAATTGAAAAATGGAGGTCGTTTTGTTGTTGGTGGGAAAGTAGGCTCGAGACCCATTTGGAGGGGTGCAGGAGCCCTGTTGACGGGTTGGGAGCGTGGCTGCGAAAGGTGAGTATCGCTGAGTGGGTACCCCGGGCACCAGGCTAGTCGGCCGCGGTAGGCCATGGGCCCATGGGGGGCCGGGATAGAGTAGTGGGCACGGGTGCGCCCGCTTGGTGCGGGGGCCCGGGGCGCCATTAGCCGCGTGGGCAGTGTTGTGGGCACGGGTGACCCTCGGAAAGGGGCCCGGGAGGCCGGCCTGCCACGTGTGCGTTTCAGGGGAGGTGCCATGGGGGCACTCCCGGTGTTAGGGAGCTGGTAGGCTCGGAGGCAGTGTAGTGCCCGGGGGTGCCATAGCGGGAGATTCGGCAGAGGGTCGTGCCTGCCAAAGGGAGCCACGTGTCCCAGCCAGGAGACCGTGTGAGGGCACGGAGAGAAAATTGGGGGGCGAGGCCCGAAATTGTGAGGACACCAACACAGGCGACGGGAATCTGGGTTGTTAGAACCAATAGTTTAAGCGAGAGGCGCTTGTTGAAAGCCCCGGGGTAGTTTAACTGTTAAATGGATAGGGTAGATTAGGAGATGTACCCCTCCGCACCATCCATCCCCTCACTCTCGTTGTGGGCCGCTGGACCCACTTTGGGTTAGATCGCCGAACTCTGGAGAGGCCATTCTGAGGCTTCGTTGGGCCTCGGCACAGGACGTTAGCTCTCCCTTGTTCCCCTCTGGGAAGGGAACGTAGGGGTTGGGAGTAGGCTAGGTGACAGAATAGGTTAGCCGAACAAGGACGATAAAGGGGGTTAGGGGACGATTTATAGTGGGGAAGTAAAAATAAAAACAATAAAAAAATAAGTTGGGGCTAAATTGGGGTTTGACAAATTAAGGGAGTGGGTATGTACAGTGACAGGCAAAGGCGATAGGTTGGGAGGGAGACAGGTCGGTAGGTCCGAGCCCGCCCTCCAAGTGGCCAGCACCACCGCACTCCCTCCACCAACCTCCACTGAACGGCAAGAGCTGGCCAACTTCATCGGCTGGCCGTGTTTTGCTTCAAGGCGGAGGCCGGCCAACTTCATCGGCAGCTGTTGTTTTGCTGCAAGGCCTGTGCCATCGGCTGGCCATGTTTGCTTCAAGGCCTGTGCCGGCCAGTTCATCTGCCCGCTATGTTTGCCTGCAGCGGCCTTCTTCTGCGGGCTGTGTTTGCCTGCTCACCTTTGCCATGCCATGCCCACTGCCCACGTTCACCAGCCCCGTTCAATTTTTGCTTTGCCCCCCCCCCCCTGTTCATTTCCATGTGCGTCAGGATCAAGGCAACAGTTTGCAAGCTGCGAGAACTGCCCTGTTGGCAGCTACAACACGGGCCTGCAGTGGCAGCCCGTGCACCGTGTTTTGCGTCCATCCATTCATCCATTCATTCGTTGTGCTCATTGCGTGTGCCACTTGAGCTGGCACGGAGACTGCGTTTGTGCAGCCCATGCACCGTTGTGGTTCACTGCGTTCAGTTCAAAAGGGAAGGCCTTGGACTGCGTGTGAGCAGCCAGCCACGTTCCCTGTCACCTGCATTGTTTTGAGCCAGAGACTGCATGTGGGCAGCCTGGCTCCCTGCTAACTGCTTTTCTTTGCAGAGTTCAATGATCCTGGGCCATGGTTTAGTGTAAAATTTGTAAGTTAAGGTTAAGATGTACTGTAAATATGAGTGCGCCCCCGGCATGTCTGTCTAGCGCCGGCAATTTTATTTAAGTCGTCCGTATGAGTGAGTTTGTTTAGATAGTTACGCAGCCCTCAGGTTATTTATTTTGGGGACACGAATACCATGAATGTCGCACTCAGGGATCCGTAGGTAAAATGTACTAGGGGAAAACTACACATGATGGCACACGAAAATTTGACGACTCGGGACGAGTCTGTAAAAAGGGAAGGGGGTAGTGTTGTGGTTACCAAATTCGCAAACCACCATTCAGGTCCCTTAGGTGAGGTATCTCGGTAAGTGCATGTGTAGTTAGGCCCAAACCCGTTGTCTAGTGGGAATACATGTCATTTATACGTGCTGCGACTCTTCAGGATAGCCGTTTTTCTTTTACTATCTTTATTTTGGACCAACCGCCATGATTACCACCACAACCACAACATCAACCACCAACCACAACGCCGCTTCACCACAACCGCCACGACCTTCACGTCACACCTCGCAGCCGTCGCATCGCCATCGTTCTTGCCCCGCTGTGGGTACCGGTGTTGGACTCATGCAGAGCGCGCGTCGAACAGCGTGTACAAAATCACGGATTTTGTGCTTCAAAAACGGATCAAAAACGACACACGCCCACTTTTTGCCGTCCAATCGGTGAGCGAGGGGCGATTTGGCCCCGCCTCCAGAAAGATCGATATATGCAAATTTGTGGATCAAAAAGCCTTCACGCCCACTTTTTCTCGGGCCAATGGGGAGCGAGGTGAAAGGTCAAAGGGAGGGGGTCAAAGGCGAAGCTACGGGGGGATAAAAGGACCGTGTTCGTCAGTCAGAGGAGTGTGGAAGTCTGGAGCCCGAAGCCTGCAGTAGCTGGAGAAGCTGAAGAGAGTCGAACGAGGAGAGCCCAAAGAAGAGTCCAGGGTGGAGAGTCCAGAGGCGGAGAGGCGGCAGCGGCGAAGGCAGACGAGGGGGTGCTCGCGTCTGTGCCGGGAGCTGCACGCCCGAGGGAGGCCGGCAGCGCGACCTGGCCGAGGTGGAGACGCACACCAGGGATAATAAAGATCCTCTATACCCCGAGCATCAGCAACCCCCTCCTGTTTCCCCCCCGCGCTGAGATAGTGCGACCAAGGGGGCCCCGTTCCCACCCCCTACCAGACACCGTCCACGAGGCCCACGGGTTGCGGCGCCATCGCCGCTCCGCGTCTCATCACCAGACGGGTAGGCGCGACCCGGTCTCGGCCTCAGGCCCGCCTCATCCTTGAGGGTATTTCTTTTCCTTGGTTTTGGGTATGTGTTGTCGGCGCCGTCTGTGAAGTAGAATTGTATAAGTGTTGCCGTGTGCTCGGTAGTCGGTATTAGCTCTGCACTGTGTTTTCACTTTTATATTTGCTTTTTGTGTAAATGGAATTGTGTTTTCTTTTTTTGTGTGCATTTGGTGGAATTGTATTTGTGTGCTTCCCGTGTGCCGCGAATAAATGTGCTTTATTGTTGAACTGTTCTCCCGCTTCGCTTCGTCTTTTCCTCTATTGAATCCCCATCTTGCTTCACGTAAAGGGTTGGTAGTGGGCTGAATACGCCCGATAATTAATCGAACCGTCGAGGTCGACGATAACACCGCTCGGTTATTCTGATAGTACGGAACGGGTCGCTTAAGTGGCCCGTGTCCGAAGTCGACCTGCGGCGAGGTGCGATCGCCCGGTCTACCCTCCGCGTGGGTACTTAGGTAGGTCGACCCGGCGAGCAACCCTATCCCACGCGGGGGCTGATTGGCTCGATCGCGGTGAGACCGAAAGGTCCACCCGTGACTGGTTCCCGGCGTTAGTCCGAGAGGGTCACGACTGGATTGTCCGTCCGGTGGGCGACGTGCCGCGATTCGAGTTACGTGGCCGTCAGCACGCCGGCGGGCGCGAAGACCGCAACAATATATATATATATATATATATATATATATATATATATATATATATATATATATATATATATATATATATATATATATATATATATATATATACTAGTGAAGGTGCCCATCTTGGACGGGCGTCACTGGCAACATATGGTAAAAGACAGATAGCATGAATGTATTTTAAACAATATATTATATCATTTTTATCCATTGATTATCATTCAGGTTTTCTCCTTCGACTGTCCCGCAGTAGCTCCACTTCGATGACATTACCACGTAGTTTAGTGACTACACAACGTGTACCATTCGTGAGTTCCGGAGGATCCGTAGAGCACATTCAAATTACAGGGCACCCTACTTTAAAGTGATCCAAAAGGCCAGATCAGTTTCGTGTACATATTCATATCTTGTAGATTTTAGCTGGCCGGATCAGTTTCGTCTACATATTCATTTCTTGTAGATTTTAGCTGATTCTGAAACGGTTAACAGCATGTTGATCGGATGGTTCTGTGATTTTCTACGGTAGTAAACAGAAGTACGACTTAAGCCTGTACACCACTATGCGGAGACCCGAGCACCTAATATTTCACAACAAACTAAAAACTCACAAAATTTGAAGATATTTTAAATAAACAATTTATTATAATATCAATTAAATATCATTTTTATCCATCGTTAATATGAATTGTTCTGTACAGCTATACTTGTTCTCCTGGGATCTGCGCATCCATCCACGATCTATGTTCTCATGAAGTGCAGTAGGAATAATAAAAACAGCACCGTGCGGGAGTGTAGGTAATCTCTCCAAAGCTCTCGGAAAGCCTTAAAATGCATCACAATCGGTTTGATTGTGAACAGATATACGGACGGACAGACATCCAGACTGGTTTTATTAGGTCATCATGAAGTTACCGCTTGATATTGAAATAGAGATATGAATACTCAAGTGAGTTTATTATATGTCTATGATTGATAGCTTATTGACAGCTTAATAACATGAGCAATTTACTATGGCATATAGTGATTAATAATAATATACTCTCCAAAAGGTTTTACGAACTCATCTTAGTGGTCCTCTAAAAAATGGGAAACATATTTATTTCTTTTTTGTGCAATAATTCCTCCCATTTTGCAAATGGAGAACATGAACTGTTTAACTACCATAATCATCAAAACGAATTTTGAGGGGCGTCTTAAGGAAGACAATAATATCATCGATATTAATATTTCGGCACGCCCCTTTTTTTGTTCCACCATCAGATTTTCCACCATCAGATTACTATATATGTCAAAGCTTGTTTCATTTCATGCAGTAACAAAAATCTGATGGTGCAACAAAAAAGGGGTGTGCCGAAATATTAATATAGATAATAATAAGATTTAACTACCATAATCATCAAAGCGAATTTTGAGGGGCCTCTTAAGGAAGACAATAATATCATTACTATATATGTCAAAGCTTGTCTCATTTCATGCAGTAACAAAAATCTGATGGTGGAACAAAGAAATGGGCGTGCCGAAATATATATATATACATATATACATATATATATATATATATATACATATATATATATATACATATATATATATATATATATATATATATATATATATATATATATATATATATATATATATATATATATATATATATATATATATATATATATATATATATATATATATATATATATATATATATATATATATATATATATATATACATATATATATATATATATACATATATATATATATACATATATATATATATACATATATATATATATAGATATAAATATATATATATATATATATATATATATATATATATATATATATATATATATATATATATATATATATATATATATATAGATAAATATATATATATATATATATATATATATATATATATATATATATATATATATATAATTGCGGCCACAGGTACTGAGAAACCAGCTTGTCACTCAGGGGGATTCAATCCCTGGTCCTCCTCGGAAGAGCCGGTCCTGGGGCCACCGCTCACAATTAACATTGTGGTGCAGTGGGGTGTTTTAAAACCATGAATGCCATCCAGTTAACCACAAATTCCAGTGTCCACTGTCTAATTATGTTGTTTAACTAGAGGTCATGTGGTTACCTGAGCGGGGAGCGCGCCCTTGGCAAAGGACCAATGTTATCTTGATTAGATTTTAATTAGGGAGGCCGAGCGTTTTAACCGTTGTTACGTGCCGACTATTTTTGGTCAAATCTGTGGTATTTACCTTCCAGTCTATTGAGGTTCAGACAATGCAAGACTAATGGAAGGAATGGACAAACACGGACAGGTTGGAAGTTGACAAATTATTTATTAATTATAAAATAAATAAATAAAAAGAACTTTTTATTTTCTTAGCTTAATAAATGAATACGTTTCAAAGCAACCAAAGTGAATAATTACTCAGGCAAAATCAGTCAAAATGCCAGGAAAGAGACAAAGAGCAGATGCTTATCGGGGGTTGACTTACAGCTAAACACAGACAAGGGTACCCAGCAGATCATTCAAGTGGGGGGGGGGGGGAAGAATCATCTCACTCATCAGAGAGTAGTCGTCCATGAAGTGAAAACGTCCTGAAATGTGTGCATGCGTGTCACATCCGTCGCCAGCACCCAGCCTTGCTGTGCACCCTCTCACGAACAGCCTTGAATGCCAGTCGAAATCTGGGAGGGCACCGAGATCGTCTGTCCCGGGTTTAGACCCTGGTGCTGCGACACGGGTAGTTCCTCACACTTCACGAAACTGGTGACGTCCAGTGACCCACACGGTCTGTCGGTGACTGACCCGCGCCTCACACGTTGGTGACTGACCCGTGCCTCACTCGTTGTTAGCGCTGCTCACACCCACACGCGCACCACACACTTGCTTGCTCACTTGCAGGCCTGTGCGCTTCCTCCTCCTTTTCCTCTCTGGCTTTCTTTCTCGTTCTCTTCTCCTTATTTCTCTCTCTTTCTTCTCCCTCCTCTTACTTCTCTCCCCTCTTACTTCTCTCGCCCTTTTCCTCTCACTTATCTCGCCTCAGAAGGACCTCCAATTCGTTTTATATCTGCGGGCCGTCTCGGCAGCACAGAGTCCGCCCCAAGCTCACCCCGCCCCACTTGCGCACAGTTACCATGACGACCCGTGCGCTCCCAAGAAAAGGCGGGGGTCAGTGCTCGCGAAAAACATGCATAAACATTGCTGAGGAGAAATAAGGGCGGTGTCAGAGCTCGCGAAAGAAATGTGTGTAAACGTCTGTCGTAAAGAAAAAAAAAAGCTTCCCATAAGAGAGGGGATCTATTCTTTACCCTTCTCAACGCATCACATTTAAAATCCCATTCGACATGGGGATGGGGCTATTCTGAACATGCATTTATGGAAATAACTATCAGAGGACCTGGATGTGTGGATGCATTCATCAGACCGGCTCTGAAATCCGAAACAATATATAGTTGTGGTTCTGCAAAACCTCATGTTTCTAAGGCAATGGCACCCAACATACAATGATCCCCAGGCAGTTATTTCGTTAGTCTTCGCGCTGTCCTTCCCCTCATGTTGAGTGGGTTAACGGGACGAAGTGCATTGCGAGAAGAGCAATCCGGGAGTTTGGTCCAGAAACTCCAGGCCGTATCACGCCGGATGTACGAATGAGACTGCTTCAATCCCGGGAGCCTGGCGGGACATGGCTGGGGCCGTTGTGGCCCAATAGAGAAGTAGGATTCAGGTCACAGGGCGTCACTTCGGATTGTCATCCCACCCTTCGCCCAGGGCTTATAAAGGCGGATCACGTAGCCGCTGGCCCTCTTCTTCACCCTCTTCTTCACTGCTCCTAGATTTTGCTGCCCATCGCTGGCTCTTCATTGCCTCTGACTGTCACTGGTTCTTCGTTGCTTTTGCCCTTCGCTAGCTCTTCACTCGCGGTTGGTGTGCGACTGAGATGTGCTTATTGCGGAGGACCAGTGCAGAGTGCATGTTTCCACAAGCCTCGGCAAAGTGACGAAGACTGAGATAATGAGCCAACTTTCGAGGTGGGAATGCTCAAGCGGAACGTCCCATGGGGGTACACGCTACACTCACAGACCTATACGCGAGTAGGATAGGGATCTGTCGCCTCGCGCATCTTCTCTCCTTTCTCTCTTTCCACCCCTCTATCTTGTCCCCTTTGGACGCACAAAAGAGCATCTGACTGACTCGCACTCACAGTTTCCTCTGGCAAAACACTGCACCCCAGATTGCACTATACCACACCTCCCACTCCCACACCTTAGACACCAGTATTTCTGCCCCCCCCCAACCCCACCTCCCCCAAAGTGTACTGGGTTGCGTTGGTCGGCCGACCACGCCAGGTATTGCAAGACTGTTTATCCTCATCTGCTCTCTTTCTTTCTGGCTGTCTTATCTTCCTCAGGTTTGTGTGTTTGTGATTGTGCCTGTTGTAAGTTAAGATTGTAGAAGTGATAACGCGATAAGTCTGCTCTGTGTCTGCTTTTGGAAATTGCTTGCCCTTTTGTTGCACCCCACAAATTCCTTGCTATCCCTGCTGTACATAATAAGAAACCCCATTCACTGTGCCACATACCTTTCCTTACTTGATTGTAAATAAATATTTGTGCAGAAATGTTCCCAGCTCGTTTTCTTCTTTTCCTTCATTGGTCCAGCATGGTTCATATCCTAGCCGAGCCGGGACGTTATCCCCCAACGATCTGTTTTTCGAGCAGGTACGTTCTTGGGCAGTTACGCTCGGCTGCATCTGATCTGATAAGGTGATCCGGTTTAAACAAGGTGGACCAAGGGCGTCTTCCCCGGTAATTAGATCACATGATCATTAGGTAAACTGTATTTATTAGACGGAGGACCCGAAGTCATGTGATCGAGTTATTGGCGTTCACGGTCGATGAGCGACCCGCCGCGTCACAAAGTTATTCATGTGCGATAGTCTGCGATTCCAGAGAGTCTGGTGGGAACCCGAGGTAGCTTCCCCACCCTCCTCATGGTCTCTCGCCCCCGACCCCTGGGTCCACAACGACACATATATATGTACATATATATATATATATATATATATATATATATATATATATATATATATATATATATATATATATATATGTATATATTGGTGTTTAGCATGCAGGGTGGACGAGGCGCTCGGGCTAAATGTAACAAATCAGGTGCTCGAAAGCCACGAATAAGGAGAGGGGGGATATTAAATTTATATACAACTAGCTGAGGTACCTGGCATTTCCCAGGATAAATTTCACATTATTTCCCCAGTTTGAATATCATAATGTTGAAGACAAAAGGTTTTTTCTGAGAATATTGTTTTTATTGCAATGTTTCTGTTGCTCTGGCTGTTGCATGTCATTCATGGTCAGCTTCAAGGTGTGATTGTCTTTCTTGTCAGCTTTCCTGCTTCCGGGCTTCTTCTTTTCTGGCTGCTGATGTGGATCTGCCCAAACTTTCCCGTTTCTTTGGTGGCATGGAAAAGTTGTTGGGGTTTTCAGAAACTGCAAAAAAGCATTGCCACTTTAACTTCCTGAAACAACCATTATGCACATGATGGGACCTGATGTGGCAGAACATGACGGGACCGATTTTTGGGAAAAATGCACCAAAATCTGGAATTGCGCCAAATCGAACTCCAGGTACAGTCAAATGCAGTGTTGTTGCAGATCCCGTGCACTGTGCACTATGTACTCCTTTCTTCATAGCTCTAGGTCAAATGGTTTGCACTTGCAAACAGACAATGGACAGACAAACAGACAGGCTTGCTGGCTGACCGACTCTGTGTTCCCATTCTTCATCTCATAAGAGGTTCCCGTGCCAAATTGGTAGCTCTCGGTCAAACAGTTTGTGCTTGCATAAATGACAGACAGACAGGCAGGCCAATATATATATATATATATATATATATATATATATATATATATATATATATATATATATATATATATATATATATATATATATATATATATATATATATATATATATCTTCTTCTTCTTCTTTCGGCTGCTCCCGTTAGGGGTCGCCACAGCGGATCATCCGTATGATCCGCATCGTGACTTGGCACATGTTTTACGCCGGATGCCCTTCCTGACGCAACCCTGGTCGCCTCTTACGACACAGGGATAGTATATATATATATATACATATATATATATATATATATATATATATATATATATATATATATATATATATATATATATATATATATATATATATATATGATGAAGGAAATAAATAATCCTCTGAGGTGCCAAGCTGCTTGATGCCACAGAAAACTGACTCAGTCCAACAATGGGGAAAACAGGTGAGGACTTAATGAAGGAATGATCCTCAGAACATGCAGGATGATGGAGCAGAGCTCCTCGTGCCATGGCTAAACTCTGAGAAAGGTGCAGGCAGGACATTGGTAGCATGGTGCAGAGCGCCACTCCAGCAGGCTCGGTTTTATCGCCAGGATCAGAAACGAGTCAGTCCATCGGGAAAACCAAGAGCAGAGTGAGAGCGCCTGTGCATGTGTGCCTGATTTTTTTTTTATCACCCATCCCTGTTCCCCATTGGTCCCGATTGCTAATATTGGCTGGACCCTATTGGCCATGCCACGGGATGGGAGTGGTGCTTTTCCCCATCATCCGTCCTGCTTCCCTCCTCCGCACAGCGGAAGGCTATTCAGCACAGTTCATCTCGTGCCCTCGATAGATTAGCCCTATTGGCTCTGCTGCTGAACTCATTGCCATGGCCCATAGACGCCGGCCGAATATATCATGCAATATCCTTTTAAGGCACGAAGTGCTCTACCATATGCTTTCATGGCCAATTCCTCACATGACCTCGCCTGTACAGGAAGTGTTGCATGATACAATCTTATCCCTAGCTATACTGTCTATGAATAGCATTTGCTGCCTCTTCACTGTCACGTTTAACAACACGACTTAGTCTGATATTTTCCCTGCTTACAAGAGTAATTCTACGTTGCGTGAATCACATGGATAATGCTATTCTTACCACCAAATATTTTGAAAAATTTAATTAAACTCTCACCCATCTTAAGACACATGCAGCAGAGCTGGATTAAGACATCTGAGGACCATGGGAACTGCATCTGTTTATGCCCCCCTTGTATTGACAAAATTTTTCAAATAAAAGCAAATTTTTCCTCCCATACAATTTAGCCCTAGATGACCCTCAAAAATTTTCATACTGATCGGATTAAGCATTCAACATGTGCAATGATGATGTCATAACGAAGCCACCTATGACATCATCAAACAAGAAAAAGAGCAACCAGAGATTTCAGACCCTTGCCAGGACTTCTTTTATGTGGTGTATTTTGTGTGACGTTTGTGTGCTGGTGTGTTATCTAATTAATGAGACATAATTAGAACTGCCAATTTAACTGCTGGCATGATGACCAGGTACCAAGACTTAATCGATTGATTAAGCAGTTCCAGAGAAAACATTATTTAATATTTTTTTCCAATCCAATACCAAGCCCGATATGGCTACTCATTATTCCTTAACAAACTTCTACACCAATGGCTTGGGGAACATTTGTGTGAGATTTCCCATCGATCTGTCCAGCCGTTCTGGAAAATATTTTTTTTTTAATAGGTTTGACCGCAAAGAACTTTCGTGTTTTTCTCCGCAACTGCTTGTCAGTTTGAGACAAAATTTTTGCCATTGGTGCAACTACTCATGTAGAATGTTTCAATCATGATTATGATGTCACATATCACGTGGTGTGGCAGCCATATTGGAAAAACAGAAAAACTTTGGACCTCTATATCTCTGAAACTGCACCAAAGAAAAAATTTAAACTTGGCACACAGCAAGTACTCCTCATGGGAAATCAGGGATTTTTTTTATGACATCATAGGTCCCTTCATTATGACATCATAATTGCATATGTAGAACACTACATCTGATCAGTATGAAAATTTTTGAGGGTCATCTGGAGATAAAATGGTACGAAGAAAAAATATTGATGACATCATTGGACATGAGATTCGACAGCCATATTGTTTTTTTTATTTGTTTTTTAAAAACCTTCTAAAATATTCACTGAAGTGGCTGAACAGTTCGAGGTAAAACTTTTACACGTATGACCTGCCTGTCCATGAGGAACAAAAGGTTCACACATATGATGTCATAGGTCACATGGTTTGGCAGCCTTATTGGATTTGCCCTAAAACCCGTAAAATACACCACTGAAAAGAAGTCCGAGCATCCTAAATCTCTGATTGTGCTTTTTCTTGTTCTTCTTGAGAATGGTTGTTTATTTGGAAGTGTGGAAAAAATATATTTGAACTTGAAGTTTAATCCTTGGAAACCAGCCCGAAACTAGCGCAGTGTCCCAGCTTATATTAGGTCCCATGGGGGTGTGTCGGACCACCGTGGAGCATGCTCACTGGCCAACGTGGCCATCAAGCGAAGATCGCTGGCACGCTCTCATTGCTGGGCAAGCCAAGGATTTTCCAGATTACACGTGGTCCGCCCCCCTTCCCTGTGCTGTGTGTCCATATATGGCTCTGCCTTCACGACCTTTTTGCACCTTGTGAAAAACATAAAGGAGGAGAGATTAACATCAGGGAACATTGCAGAATGTATAGAAGGGGGAAAGACAGGCCTTAGACACAAACACTCAGGTAGGGGTAGGACAAGAGCTTCTGAATACTTACTTGACCTAATGTCTTTACTTACATCACACTTATAGTAATATGTACTATGACATAACTATTATAAACTATACCCCATTTTATCCCTTTGGTAAGATGCGTAACACTGCCCCAATCTTTGGAAGGTCTTGGAGGAAGCAGGAAACACCAGTCCACGATAGTTTATAATAAAATTATTTGAAAGTATCCCTTGAAGAATTTCTGATTTTGAAGGAAAAGGGTGGACTTCCCCACTATTTGTGTGCATCAGGGTATATTGTACATTCCTCCTTCCCAATTCCATATCCAGGCGATGCATGACGTCATCACCGGGCGCCGAAGGAAGGGAGTACTTAGTTTTTACCCTGTTTGTTTTATTGTTTTCTTGTTTGTTTGTCTGGGCGATATCTCAGCCATCCTTTGAGCTGGGAAGCTGAAATTTGGGGACAAAAGTGAAGCTGTGCTTTTGCCAAAAAAAATTTTTGGATTAATAATTACTTAATTATGATTGATTTATTTATTACTTCTTTATTTTATTTCCCATCCTGGCAATATCTCAGGCTTATTTTGAGCTCAGAAGCTAATATGCGGATGTCACATGACAGTGACCAAGTGATTTGGCAATAAAGGGCATTTTTGATTTATTGATTAATCAATTAATTGATTAATTATTCATTTTTCGATTAATTGCTTAATTGTCAAAAAGTTACAGATTCAGATGAAATTGTGATGGTTTAGGTATGCTATTAGGCAATTGATTGAGAAATGAATTATTTTATGATTATTGTTTACTTATTTTAATTATGCAATTAATCCATCAATTATTGCACACCGCTCCCTCCCAATTCCGACTCCATGTGCTGCAAAGCGGCATCACCGAAGGCACCCCAGCGATGTCTCGCACTGGAGGATTTATTTATTTATTTTGCATGGGGGCGGTGTACTTTGAATGTACAGCTACTTGTGTATAAATTTGGTTATTAGCCTCCATTGGACTTGATTTGAAACGGGGGGCTTATGGATTGGTCTCGATTTTCATATCTTTTCATGCGTGTGCGTATACATGCATGTGTGCGTGTATCCGCAACAATATCTCGGACATGTATGGACCCGATTTTATCCATACTTGGTACAAACACAACACATGATGGTACACATATGCACATCATTTTGCTTCACGACGCAATCAAAGATGGCCAACTGGTGGTCATTTTAGTTGTATATAAATATGGGTTTTCCCTTTAATTCCGTGCAGCAAAATGACTAAAAGAATGGGGGCGATGGCATTCTTTGTCTTTTTTTAACTTATTTTGAATAAGATTTTCTTTTTCATGAAGGTATATTTGCATTGAACACAAAATTTTTGTTTGCTTACACATCAGAGTATAGAAAATTTGTGCCCCTTCGATGTTTGGCCAATACTGCTGTCTTGTTTGTTGCTCTGATGCCAGTGTTATAACAACACAGCGATGGCAATCACTGTGTGTTTCGACTTCATTTTACAAGTTCCAGATTCACCCCTAAACATTTTCTTCAACATCAAATCATAAATCCATATTTTAGCATTGCCTACCAACTCATTAAAATGTATATAATAATTTTAGGCAATATCTTTCGACTAGTGGAGCTCCTTGATAGCCAACAGCCATCCATATTTAGTGCCCACTGTGATTGCGGACGTCCTCCTGTAATTGGATGACTTATTTTTCGGAGATTGGTGGCAGAATTTGCACTACAGCCACCGTAAAACCCTTCACTCCACAAAACACAAGAAAAACGCAAAGAAAATTGAAAATCCACTCCGTGGGAGTACTTCTAGTGCAGCTGCCCTCCGAAGGGCAGCTCAACGGATGACAGGATTGGGGCAAAGCCTTCAAGACCCCCACTCTTTGATGATAGGAGGAAAACCATGGGGTAAACTTCCTGGGTCAGATTTCGGAAGTGTATGTCGGGGTGGTGTTGAGGTGTCGTCCACAAGATGGTGGTCTCCTTGGGTTAACCTGAGGCTGTCTTTTCGGGTGGGTGCCTGGAATGTTCAATCCCTAAGATAGGATGATCACCTGTCTTTGTTATCATCTGAGCTCAAGCATTTGAACATCGTAATTGCAGCACTCTCTGAGGTTCGGAGACTGGATAGTGGCGAGATCATGGAAGGTGGGAACACCTACTATTGTTCTGGTCACTCTGATGGTGCCCATGCCCAAGGAGTTGCTGAAGATGTGTCCAATAAGCTGACTCAAATGATAATTGATGAAACACTGGTCAACGAGCGTATTATGAGACAAACGATTCGTCACTCCTTGGGTGTCACTTTCCCTGGTTTCTGTATATGCGCCGACTGAGGAGAGTGATCTCACCATGAAGGACACTTTCCTTGCCACTCTCGAGTCTGTGGTTGATCAGTGCCCCAGGCGAGATACTCTTCTAGTCTTAGGGGATTTCAATACATCGACTGGAACTGATAGGGATGGTTATGAGACGTGTGTTGGTCCCCATGGGTCTGGAATTGTGAACCAAAATAGCACTAAGTTCCTTGACTTTGCAAGAAGTCATAGACTAAGGGTGGTTGGTTCATGGTTTCAGCATCCACAGGCTCATCACTGGACTTGGTGTTCCAACGTTGGTCGTGTGGCAAAGGAGATTGACCATGTGCACATTGATGGTGGCTGGAGGATGATCCAGGACTGCAGAGTCCACCGGAGTGCTTAGTTCCTCAATACCGACCACAGGCTTATGGTAGCAATTCTGAAGTTGCAGCTTAAGTCCGGGAGAATGGTACCATCCCAGCTTCGGCTGGATGTTGGCAAGCTCAAGGATGAGAGGGTGGCTGAGGAGTTTGCAAACAGTCTGAGTGAGGATTTGAGGGGTCTGCGTGCTTTGGGGAATCCCGAAGAGTTGTAGAGTGCCTTTTAGGCCATCAACCCTGATATTGCTGATGGAAGTCTTGGAACTCACCGTAGGACAAAGAAGAATTTTGTCTCTTAAAGGGACACTGGATACCATTGACCAGAGGTGCAGGGCCAGGCATAATGGCAGAGCTGAGCTGTTCAGGGAGTTGAGGCATAAAACTGAAGGTGTGCAGAGGGTGAACAAGGAGGCCTATGCGCGAGGAATCTGTGAGGAGGTGGAGCATCACCTGCGGTCAAGTGATTCTTGTCCTGCTTACAGGGGAATTTGTGCATTGCATTCCTCCAAGCAATATTGGAGCGGAGGGTGGTGGGCCCTTGACAGAGGAGTCTGAAGTGAAGGCCCGCTGAGCCAGTTACTTTGAGCGGCTGTACCAGGCCCACCAGCTGTTGAGTTGGATGTCAGGGATGTTACTATCCCTCTTGCTGGCCCTCTAATCAACTGTGATCCACCTTCATTTGTGGAAACACAAGCTGCGGTGAACTGGTTGAGATGGAGTAAAGCTCCTGGGATATGTGGCATCCATGGTGATACCATGTCCCTCTCTGGAATAGGAATGGGAATGGTGATCGCCAGGACTGCAAGAACTACCGAGGGGTGATGCTGCTCTCATTGCTGGGCAAAGTCTTTGCTCAGATAATTCTTGATTTTGTTCGCCACCATCTGCATGAGCACCAGCACCCAGAGCAGTCAGGCTTTACACCAAAGAGGTCAATGATTGACTGTATTCTTGCCCTTCGAGTCATCACTGAATGCAGACGAGAGTTTCAGCACGGGCTGCTTGCAGCCTATGTTGATCTCTGTAAAGTGTTTGATTCAGTGAATCAGGATGCCCTCTGACGGATTCTTGGTCTTCGTGGGGTGCCACCAAACTGATCAATCTGATGTCTGAACTATACTTTGGTAGTGAGCATGCTGTGAGATGTGGTCATACTATCTCCGACTTATTTCCAGTTGTTGCTGGAGTTCATCAGGGGTGTGTATTGGTCCCTAGACTTTTCAGTACTTGTATGAATTGGATTCTGGGAAAGATGTCAGAGAGATCAAGCTGCGGTGCATCATTTGGGAATGTCAAGATCTCTGCTCTTGATTTCACAGATGATACAGTCCTCTTTGTGGAGTAGCCTGGTGTTGGATTAGTGGTTAGGGTGGTGGCTTGGGATCCTTGGGGTCCTGAGTTCGAGCCCTGCTAGCCACTGAATTAACATCAGGGGGGTTGACTCAGCCTGTCATCCTTCCAAGGTCGGCAAAATGAGCACCAAAATACTGGTAATTATCCCTGCGTGTCAAAGGCGACTGAAGAGTTGGCGTTAGGAAGGGCATCCGGCCGTGAAAACATTTCGACAAGAAAGGGTACCATGATTGGAGCCCACAAAAACCTGACCCCTGCTCAGGGAAAAAGGCTTTAAAATGGTGTGATGATGACAGTCATCTTTGTGGAGACTGGATATCCTTTTGGGGGTCCTCGAGGTGCTGAATGGGGAGTTGCAACCACTGGGATTATAAGTTTCTTGGGTCAAAACTAAGATACAGGCTTTCATTGACATATTGGATGCTGCTATCTTGTCTGTACCTGTTTGTGGCGAGAATGTTGAGGTCACGGAGAGATTCACTTACCTTGGCAGTGATATTCATGTCTCTGCTGGCTGTGAGCCAGAGGTCAATAGACGTCTGGGTCAGGCCTGGGGAGTCATGGATTCAATGGACCATGGGGTGTGGCACTGTCAGTACCTGTGCGGGAGGATGAAAGTCTGAGTCTTCAGGTCCTTGGTGCTTCCAGTGTTTTTCTACGGATGTGAGACTTGGACTTTGACCAGGGATCTGGGACTGAGACTAAATTCCTTTGGTACCAGGTCTCTTCGGAGAATCCTTGGCTATCGCTGGTCGGACTTTGTGTCCAACGAGTAGTTGCTGAGAGAGACTCAAATGAGATTTGTTATCTGCATTGTCCATGAGTATCACCTGTGGCTGTATGGACATGTGGCTCGTTTTCCTGATGCTGATCCTGCTTACCAGATTCTCTCAGCGAGGGAAATTTGTGAGTGGAGGAGGCCAATGGGCGGAGCCGATATGCCTCGTGGTTGCAGCAGGTTGATTAGAATCTCAAGGAGATGGGGATTGGCCTGGCATCTGCCTGGGGGATGGACAGACGGAGGCCCCTGGAGTACCGGTGGAAAGTGTACGCAGTGACACGCTGATCTGGCGCATGCTTCCATTCCTGACCTGACCTTACCTTTTCACATTTTTTCCATTAAATTACTGTAACTATAAATTGTTATATCAAGAGCCCATTCTGATCACTCCTACTTGAGTTACGTGAGTTAGTTCGCTGCTTGCAGAATGCAAGCACAATTCATTTTGTGAAATATATAAAGTTTTATCACAGTCCACTTCACCAAATTTGGTAAGCTTATTTTTATTATATCTTCATTCAGCATGCAACCCAGCATTTTCAAGCAAGCATGTTGATGCTAATGTTTTTATGTGTCAGTGAGTGACGGTGAAGGTCAGGGGCTCGAGCCCCGCTCCTCATCATCAATGTTCTCGCCACACGACCGTTCCGGGAATGACCGAATCACGCGGGCCACGGATTCGATTCCCAAAACCAGGGTTATAGGCTTTAAGTTTTGATACCTTGTCAAAGGGCACAAAGCCAACCAATGTTTACGTACTCATACGGTGTGCCAGTCGGATGTATAACCGAGTGGCTGGTTATGACAAACCATATGTTACGTCACGAAGTGCGAGTAGTTCTTACCCAATTGTGCACCTTAAGGGCACCGATTGTGAAAACTCAACCACTCATACAACAAGAATGGAGGCCAGTTAGGAGTAGCAGTTCATGGATTGTTATTAAAATAAAAACTTCAGCAAATCATCAATAAGCAATACACAATACACGACAAAGAACATTCCCCCAAATTGCACACAACATGATCCCGAGCATCGCAGATTTCTTAACAGTTCTGATCTTAGGGCCTGTTCATTCACTCATGCCTGGTGTTGGTTTCATGGTGAGGATGGTGGGGTTGGGATCTTCAGGTCCTGAGTTCAAATCTTGCTTTACTGTTGTATTAATACCAGGTGGGGTTGACTCAGCCTGTCATCCTTCCAAGGTCAGGAAATTGAGATACATAAGGATATATTTGTGAAATATATAAAGTTTGTTCACAATCATCATTCTTCTTCTTCTTCCTCTTCCTCTTCCTCTTCCTCTTCCTCTTCCTCTTCCTCTTCCTCTTCCTCTTCCTCTTCCTCTTCCTCTTCCTCTTCCTCTTCCTCTTCCTCTTCTTCTTCTTCTTCTTCTTCATCTTCTTCTTCTTCTTCTTCTTCTTCTTCTTCTTCTTCTCCTCCTCTTCCTCTTCCTCTTCCTCTTCCTCTTCCTCTTCCTCTTCCTCTTCCTCTTCCTCTTCCTCTTCCTCTTCCTCTTCCTCCTCCTCTTCCTCTCAGCTGCTCCCGTGAGGGGTCGCCACAGCGGATAATCCGTCTCCATTTCTCTTTATCCTCCACATCTTCCATTGACACTCCAACCACCCGCATGTCCGCCCTCACCGTATCCATGAACCTCTTCTTTGGCCTTCCTTTTCTCCTCCTACCTGGCGGCTCCATCCTCAGCATCCTTCTCCCGATATACTCCTCTTCCCTCCTGTGCACATGTCCAAACCATCTCAATCTCGCCTCTCTCACTTTGTCCCCAAACCGTCCTACCTGCGCTGTCCCTCTAATATACTCATTCTTTATCCTATCCATCCTCGTCACTCCCAACGAGAATCGCAGCATCTTTAACTCTGCCACCTCCAGCTCCGCTTCCTGTCTTTTTGTTCGTGCCACCGCCTCCAAACCATACAACATTGCTGGTCTCACTACCATCTTATATACTTTCCCCTTCACTCTTGCAGCTACCCTTCGGTCACAAATCACTCCTGCAACTCTTCTCCACCCACTCCATCCTGCCTGCACTCTCTTTTGCACTTCTCTCCCACACTCTCCGTTACTTTGGACAGTTGATCCCAAGTATTTAAACCCATCCACCTTCCCCACCTCAACTCCTTGCAACCACACCATACCACCACCCTCCCTCTCATTTACACACATGTACTCCGTCTTACTCCGACTGACTATCATTCCCCTTCTCTCCAGTGCATACCTCCACCGCTCGAGGCTCGCCTCAGCCTGCTCCCTACTCTCCCTACAGATCATGATGTCATCCGCAAACATCATAGTCCATGGAGACTCCAGTCTGATCGCGTCCGTCAACCTGTCCATCACCATTGCAAACAGGAAAGGGCTCAGAGTCGATCCTTGGTGCAATCCCACTTTTACCTTAAACCGGTCTGTCATTCCTACTGCACACCAAGCTGTCACACTGTCCTCATACATATCCTGGACCATCCTCACATACTTCTCCACTACTCCCGACTTCCTCATACAATGCCACAACTCCTCTCTTGGCACCCTATCATCAGCTTTCTCTAAATCCACAAACGCACAATGTAACTCCTTCTGGCCTTCCCTATACTTCTCCATCAACATTCTCAAAGCAAACATCACATCAGTGGTGCTCTTTCCTGGCATCAACCCATATTGCTGCTCACAGATCGTCACCTCTCCTCTCAACCTCGCTTCCACTACTCTTTCCCACAACTTCTTGGTGTGGCTTAACAACTTTATCCCTCTGTAATTTCCACAGCTCTGCACATCACCCTTGTTCTTGAAAATCGGAACTAGTACACTTCATCTCCACTCCTCCGGTATCCTCTCACTTTCCAAGATTTTATTAAACAATCTGGTTAAAAACTCCACTGCCATCTCTCCCAAACAATTCCATGCCTCCACTGGTATACCATCTGGGCCAACCGCCTTTCCACTCTTCATCCTCTTCAGAGCAGTCCTCACTTCATCCTTACTGATCCACCCCACTTCCAGATTCACTATCTCCACCTCTTCCAACCTTCTCTCTCTCATTTTCTTCATTCCTCAACTCCTGAAATACTCCATCCACCTTCTCAACACACTCCTCGCTTGTCAGCACATTCCCATATGCATCCTTTATCACCCTAACCTGCAGCACATCCTTCCCAGCTTGGTCCCTCTGTCTGGCCAATTGGTACAATCCCTTTCCCCTTCCTTTGTATCCAACTTCTCATACAGCTCGTCATATGCCTTTTTCTTAGCCTTTGCCACCTCTCTCTTCGCCTTGGACCGCCACTCCTTGTACTCCTGTGTACTTTCTTCATCTCTCTGGTTATCCCACTTCTTTTTCGCCAACCTCTTCTTCCTTATACTTTCCTGTACTTCCTCGTTCCACCACCAAGTCTCCTTATCTTCCTTCCTCTGTCGAGATGTCACAACAAGTACCTTCCAAGCTATCTCCCTCACCACTTCTGCTGCAGTTGCCCAATCATCCCACACCTCTTTACCACCATCCAACACCTGTCTCACCTCTGTAATGTCCGAGGTGCAGCGGAACATGGAGAGTGAGAGCGTTAGCATTAACTCCGCTTTATTGCGTGCCCGGATGTACATCACTGCCACCCCGAGCAGGCGAGTCATGATATACGAAAACCCAACCACGTGATCCAGCACACTCCTCCCTTCGTAAAATGACAATTCCAATGATGAAATGACAATTATAACATGACCCAACGAAACCAATCAACATTCAAAATACTCCAAGTACCGCGGTCGTTTCCTGACCCGTCTTGGGGGGGGGGGGGGCAGCACCGCCAGACGGCCCAGGCTCAGACGCCTCCCGGCTTGGTCGAGGTGATACCCTCGCCGGACTTGCCCCATCCGCAACAACAACCACCCCCAGCCGACAAGCTTGCTCGTCCTCTTCGGGCAGGACTGAATCAGGTGAACACCCCGCAGGCGTCGGCACATCCGGCCCTGGCGATACAACGCCTGGCCATGGCTACATCACAGGTGGGGGTCCCACATCGCTCGGCACTGGGGGGGGGGGTGACGCTGAAGAGCGATCATGCATTTGGTCCACGTGCCGCTTCCACACCTCCCCACCATCAGTCCGCACCATGCAATTCGCCGGCCCCAGTACCACAGAGACCACAGCCGGCACCCATTTGGAACCATGGAAATAATCGCGCACCATTACCCGCTGTCCCACATCAAAATCGCGCAGCAGCATCGGGCGCGACACCGCCCCACTCACCGACCCTCCAGGTCACAGCAAATCCAGTCTGGACCGCAATGCCCGTCCATAGAGACAAATGGCAGGAGAATCGCCGGTGATAGGATGAATCGCGTTCCTGTAATGGAGCAAAAAGACATTGACCACCGTCTGCACAGGTGCAACACCCCCCCCCCCCCTTCGCAAAGCCCGTTTCAACATTTTAACAAATGATTCCGCCTGCCCATTCGTCGCAGGATGATACGGTGCGGACCTTAGATGTTGAATACCATTTTGACGCATAAACTCATCAAATACACCTGCGATGAACTGCGGACCGTTATCAGAGACCATAATCTCAGGTAATCATTTATTAGCAAAGATCTTCTGCAGTTTTTCTATTGTAATGTTCGCCGATGTATGCTGCATTACTACAACATCTGGCCATTTAGAGAATGCATCGATCACAATCAAAAACATTTTGCCATTAACCGGCCCCACAAAATCCACATGGACCCTCTGCCAGGCCCTGACTGGGGTCGGTCATAGTCCCGAAGCTCGACACGGGTTAGCAGCATTTGTTTGACACGTGGCGCAATGCTTAACCATCTGCTCAATGTCTTTGTCCAACCCCGGCCACCACAACAGGCGACGAGGAAGACTCTTGGTCTTCACGACGCCAAGGTGACTGACATGTAGTTCCTCCAAAACTGCTGCCTGAACTTCAGTGGAATCACTGCTCTCATTCCCCACATAACGCACCATTGGACCAACGACAGCTCTGATGCGCGCGACGCGAAAGGCTGAAATGCCGGTGTTGAAGGTAGATTGCTCCAATTCCCCGTAGAAATCGTCTGAGTGACACGGGCGAGCACTGGATCATGAGCCGATTCCACCGCGACCTGTTTGGCCGTGATCGGCCCGCTTTGGACCTGGCCCAGCGCGAACACATCAACCCAGTCGGCCGATTCAGACGAAGCTGGACCCTCCGCGCAAGGCAAGCGCAAGAGCCCGTCACAGTTAGCATGCTTTTCGGTGCTTCGGAACTGAATATCGTAGCTATAAGCAGCAAGAAATAGACACCACCGCTGTATTCGCGCGGCCGACACCACCGGTACCCCGCGTTCGGGTCTCAGGATGAATTGAAGTGGTTTGTGAACCGTCTGCAAAGTGAAATGCCGCCCCAGCAGGTATTGATGAAACCCCCGCACACCCCAGACGAGGCTGAGAGCCTCGCGCTCGATCTGGACATATTCCCGCTCTGCTGTGGACAGGGTCTGGGATGCAAAACAAACAGGCCGCTCGGAACCATCGTCCATCCTGTGAGAGAGCACTACCCCGATGCCATATGCAGAGCAGTCGCATGCCAATAAGAGCGGATGTGCAGGCTCGTAGTGCACGAGGACCGTATCCTCTGTGAGCAGCTGCTTGACACAGTCGAACGACGCCTGGTGTGCAGGCCCCCAGGCCCAGCGCTCGTCCTTCCTGAGCAACCGCGTTAATGGCACAAGCTGCGAGCTGAGCCCGCACACGAATCTTTGGTCATACTGTGCCCTACCAATGAAGGAGCGCAGCTGCGTCTTGTCGCGAGGCGGTGGCATGTGCTGAATCGCCTCCACCTTCCGAGGGCCTTTCAACAGCCCCTTCGGCATAATAATGTGCCCGAGATATTCCAAGCGCTGCTTGAAGAACGCGCACTTGTCCCTGTTCAAGCGCAGGCCGCATGCTTCCAGCTTCGTCAGCACTTGGGCAATGTTCGCAAGGTGCTCGTCCGCCATTTTCCCCACAATGAGCACATCGTCCAGGTAGGTTTGAGCGGGCAGGCCAATGCAAACCCGATCCATGGCTTTCTGCCACAAGGCCAGGGCCGAAGCAATCCCAAAACAGAGTCGGGTATATCGATAGAGCCCTTGACACGTGTTGATTGTCAAAAGCTCGCTACTCCCGGGATCCATCGCCAGGTGAAAATATGCATCCCGCAGATCAAGCTTCGTGAAGTATTGACTCCCCGCCAATCGTGCATATATCTCATCGATTGACGGCAGTGGATATTGCTCCACGCAGAGCCCCGGGTTAACCGTGGACTTGAAGTCCCCGCACAATCGGACGTCTCCATTCCGTTTCAGCACTGTGATGACTGGGGTGGCCCAATCTGATTGCAACACCTGTTCGATCACTCCACAGGCCTCCAGCCTATCCAGTTCACCCTTGACCTTGTCCCGCAGGGCATACGGCACCGGTCTCGGTTTACAAAAACGAGGAACCACCCCCTCCTTCAGGAAGAGCTTTGCCTGCACGTCCTTGAGTTTCTCAAAGTCGTCGCAAAACAAACCTTGATGTCTTTGAAGAATCTTCTCCAACTGATCCTCCCATCGGCTCGGCATGGGTTGCACAAGGTGAACGGCGGCCCAATCTAGCCTGATGTGGGTCAGCCAATCCCGGCCTAGGAGAGACGGACCCCTCCCCCGCACGACGTACAACGGAAGCATGGCGACCTGGCCTTGGTACCCCACAGACATCCCGATGGGCGTTATTCTCTCGCAGGTGTACGTGTACAGTGTGAGGTTTGACCTGATAAGCCTCAGGCCGTTCAGTCTACGCGCGGTCTGTTCGCCGATGATTGACACCGCCGCTCCCATATCAACCTGAAACGTGATCGGCGTTTTGTTCACTTCGATTTCCACCGTCATTGGGCGTGCCACCGCAGAACCAATTGAAAACAGGCTCATCATCGGCTGCCGTTTCCGCCCCGGGTCGCCGGGGTCACCCCGCACATTGCCGTCCATGACCTTAACAGTGGCCAATGCCCCACGGCACACACGCTTCAGATGACCCACCTTGCGACAATGTAAACACACGGTGTTTTTATATGGGCACACATGCCGCAGGTGTCGACCTCCGCATCCCAAACATGTCCGCGGTGTCACCTCTCCGCTCGTGCGGCCGCGCGGCGACGTCTGGCCTCGGCCCGCACCGAAGGTCGCGCGTGCATCCTTGGGCGCTCGCGACACCGCGTGGGCCCCCGGACCATCTGGCATGCCGCGGCCGGTGATGGCCCGAACATCTCCGAGAGTCTGCTCGACAGCTGTAGCAGTGTCGACCGCCGAGTTGAACGTAATGGCTTCACCCTTCAGCCGTAGAATCGCCGAAACCATTTTTACATCTTGTAAACCAGAAAAAAAGCGATCTCTGAGCCGAGCTGGACGCTCCCCCGCCGTGAACTGGCAGGCCACGAAAAAATGCTTCACTCGCGCTACGAAATCCACGACGCGCTCCTCCGTACCTTTCGCGAGGCGATCGAACTGGTATCGAGCTAGCTGTAATGACTTCTCTGCTGCCATGTGTGCTTTCATCTTCTGCACAATGTCCTGAAATGACAGCGTGTCCCTACTGGGCTTGTCCGGCACCACCAAATCACTTAGCAGTCGATAATGTTCTGTCGATAGCGAGGCGAGCAAGATCGACTTCTGCTTGCTCCCGTCAACCACATCATTCGCATGGAAATAGCACCCCAATTGTTCCGAAAACAATTCGAAGTCGTCTCCGACGAAAACGGGCACCTGTCCGTGCACCGTGACTCATCCAGTAATCATCCTTGTCAGCCAACTTTAATGTCTGAGGAGCAGCGGAACATGGAGAGTGAGAGCGTTAGCAGTAACTCCGCTTTATTGCGCGCCCGGATGCACATCACTGCCACCCCTAGTGGGCGAGTCATGATAGAGGAAAACCCAACCACGTGATACAGCACAACCTCCCCCCTAAATTTCACGCAACAGTTTTCCTCCTTCAGCTTCCACCATCTGGTCCTTGGTTCAGCCCTCACTCTCTTCTTCAACCTCACCTCCAAAATCATCCTACAGACCACCAATCGATGCTGTCGAGCTACACTCTCCCCTGCCACCACCTTACAGTCTCTAATCTCTTTCAGGTTGCATCTCCTGCTTCAGATGTAATCCACCTGTGTGCACTTTCCTCCACTCTTGTACGTCACCCTGTGTTCCTCCTTCTTCTTGAAATACATATTTACCACCATTTGCCCTTCCACATTCCTCTCGTTGACACCGTACCTATCCATCACCCCCTTATCCTCCTTATTCCCTTCCCCAACATGCCCATTGAAATCTGCTCCAATCACCACTCTTTCATCCTTGGATACACTCTCCACCACTTCATCTAACTCACTCCAGAAATCTTCTTTATACTCCATCTCACACCCCATATGTGGGGCATATGCACTGATGACATTCATCATCACCCCTTCAATTTCCAACTTCACACTCATCACTCGGTCAGACACCCTCCTCACCTCCAATACCCTCTTGACATAATCCTCCTTCAGGATTACCTCGACACCATTTCTCCTCCCATCCACACCATGGTAAAACAGTTTTAAACCACCTCCAATGCTCCGAGCCTTACTCCCCATCCACTTGGTCTCTTGTACACACAGTATGTCCACCTTTCTTCTCTCCATCATATCAGCCAACTCCCACCCTTTGCCAGTCATCGTCCCAACATTCAGAGTTCCAACTTTCACCTCCACACTTCTACCCTTCCCCCTCTCCCACTGCCTCTGGACACGCCTTCCCCATCTCCTTCTCCTCCTTCGCCCAGCAATAACACAATTTCCACCGGTACCCTGCTGACCAACAGTACCGGTGGCGGTCGTTGGTAACCCGGGCCTCGACCGATCCGGTATGGAAATCCATTTTATTGTCCGCATAATGTTTTATGTGTCAGTGAGTGACGGTGAAGGTCAGGGGCTTGAGCCCCGCTCCTGATCATCAACATTCTAGCCACGCGACCGTTCCGGGAATGACCGAATCACGCGGGCCACGGGTTCGATTCCCCAAACCAGGGTTACAGGCCTTAAGTTTTGATACCTTGTCAAAGGGCACAAAGCCAACCAATGTTTACGTACTCATACGGTGTGCCAGTCGGATGTATAACTGAGTGGCTGGTTAATGACGCACCATATGTTACGTCACGAAGTGCGAGTAGTTCTTACCCAATTGTGCACCTTAAGGGCACCGATTGTGAAAACTCAACCACTCGTACAGCAAGAATGGAGGCCAGTTAGGAGTTGCAGTTCATGGATTGTTATTAAAATAAAAACTTCAGAAAATCGTCAATAAGCAATACACAATACACGACAAAGAACATTCCCCCAAATTCACAATCCACTTCACCAAATTTGTAAAGCTTATTTTTTTATTATATCTGCATTCAGGATGCAACTCAGCATTTGCAAGCAAGCATGTTGATGCCAATGTTTGTCTCAAAAGCAGCTGAAATGGTCAATTGCCTCTGTGTCAGCAACTTCGCCAGCAACCTCAAAATTGCTCCCTCTCTTTTCAAGCAGCCGTTAACAGAACCACAAACAATATCAACTGGTAAGCCCCATTCCAGGCCATGCAAGCCCCCATGGTGAGGCCAACTGCAGACTCCCCCAATTCAGATTTGCTCCATACATCAGCCCCTGTGTTGAGGCTAATGGCTGGCTATTTCAATGTAGATTCACCACACATGTCTATTTGCATGGCTTGAGCTGCAAAGCTCTCGTAAGTGTTTTGTAAAGACATGTAAAGAGAGGAAAAGAGCACTAAAAACTTACAGCCAATGCTTTGAATAATGTTGGACAAAACAGTAAGGTAGGAAAAAAAAAACATCTCCTTGTATAAACGTAATGCATATCGATTGCACAAATAGTATGTCACGCTTATCTAAGCAAATGCTAAAAATATTTAAATAACCCCGAAAGATCATTCCCACAACAATATACGAGGTATTATGAATATACCATAACTAAATAAATGCACCATTTCTGTGTTTTACTTCATTAATTGTGGACTATAATATTAACACACACAATAAAATCATGCTATGTGATGCAATATACCTTTCCACCTGCAGTCATGCAGAAATCTGCTCCAGTACCAAACAGATGGTTGAGTTTTTGTGCGAAAACTGAACATCCCGTAATGCCTTGTGCCATGGAGCAAAGCACATCTGTACATGGAAACATGCCATGAAATGATTGCGGTCCACACCAGACGCATAAATACTTCATCCACACATCAAAAATTGGCGAAACAATGTGTATGATGATGATTATAATGATGGTTACTATTGTTATGATAATTTAATTACAACCATCAATTAATCTCGTGACCCGCACTCCAGCCAATAAAAAATAAGGAATTTGTATATTTAGGATCAATATTTAAATATATTTTCTTAAAATGGCATTAAGTGATTAAAAAAAAAAATTGGCACAGATAATTATCAATGGCGTTCAAAACATATTTTTCATGATGAGAGTATTACTCACGTGTCTTCGATTATCTTGTGAAAAATCCTGCATCGATATCTCATTGCCTTGGCATCACGTCCAAGATTCCCGTCCGTTTACATCATTGACCCAGGGCACAAAATAATGTTTTCCAGTTTCCCACATTACCTGTCAAGTCAGGGCAGAAGATTTACTTGGCAAAATTATACTCTGTATAAACCATGGGACAGAATTGAGGATGACAAGAGGTGGTGGTGCACCAAGGGACTTCCCAACACTATTGTACCAAGTGTACGAAGGGATTTTGGTATGACTCGGTCATGGTTTGAACTAACGACGTCCCAGACTCACAATGGATACTTGTACCTATTTTGCTCTGTTTTGTTCTGTGTTCTAGATATTCCACGAGCCTGGACTTTGTGTATTAAAAAAAACACTAGATGGATCGATTGGAATGTAAAGTTGAGAAAATTTACATTCCTGACACATTCCCCTCTGCTGACCCCGAGAATGAAACACAACCAGAAAAATAAGCAATTATTACACCTCATTTACAAAGAAAAGCAATATAATTGTTTCAGCAGAGGGTGTAATGATCAAATCACCAAATGATTTGGGTTTTTTTGAATGAATAAGGACTGATTCTTGTTTTTAACTGGCTTGTGCAGTTTTGTTGGCAGGGTGATCCAAATGGATAATCTTGCCACCCTTGCGGTGTCGTGGAGATCGGGCCGGGAGGTAGTAATTCATGAGGGTAGATCGGCATGAAACTAGATCTCCCTCAAAATTAATGACCTCATTACTGTTGAGTTAATTAAATTCCTCCAATGCAGAAGGGTGAGTAAACTGTGCAGATGGGACATCGAGAGAGAAACTGTCAATGAGGTTTTCAATGGACTTCAAGTTTCACATTAAAATGTCTTTTACATCAATTATAACACTCCTGAATTTTTTGTTAAAGTACCAGGTTTTAAAAATTAACTTATTCATTAATTTATCTCCAGACCATTATGTGTTCGATTGAACCTTTGACATATATTTTTTAAGGTATGGTTTTAATGCTGTGGTTTATGAGGGGAGTTCAAAAAGGTCTACGGAAGAGATACTTGTGTTGTCTAACACGCGACACGATTTGTTGCTGTTTTCTGCTCAGACAGGTATTTATGAC
>NC_140963.1:113085833-113108333 GCF_056783735.1 Eptatretus burgeri | reverse complement strand
TTACACCACGTGATTCAGGAGAGTGATGGCTAGCGCTGATTAGATTTTGGTCAAAATCGGTCAAAGGTCAAGGTCACAGTGAGGTCAAAACATAATTCCGTAAATTCATGTGGAGAAATGGAGTATTTTTGGTTTGGTCGACGTTACAAGTTCGTTTTAACTTCGATTTTAATTTTGTCTTCGGTTTTTGCGATCGCTTAGGACGCTTAACACCCGGTTGTCGAAATTCTGGCAAAAATCGGATGTTTTGGAGACGTTTTAAGATTGTATAAAAAATATTTCACTCGCCGCGTCATGGGTCGTCACGTGGTGCAGCGCTCGAGCAGAGGTGGCGTTAAGTCACGTAATGGTTTTCCGTTTGCGCGCTGACGGTGTTTTTGATAAAGATGGTGTTTAAAAGTCATTTTTTTATCCCAATAAAGGTTATCATCGCATGCCTGACTCGCAAAGCCGTCGGATTATGTAAAGATTGTTGGTGGATGGCCGAATATTACGGTTTTGTGACATTGATAAAATAATATTAAATAATTGCGTGGAGAAATGGAGATTTCTGCTTCGGTCAACGTTACGATTTTTGATGGTTTGGTCTAGAATCATCGTTGAAACTTCTGGTTTGCTCGCTACCTTCTCTGGAGACAGCTTTTATTAGACAAGGTCAGAGGTCAAGTTGACGATTTCGTAAGTACCAGTCTATGACTGCTTGTTTGTTTTGTGTTTGAATATCAGAGTTAATCTTTGTTTGTTTTGTGTTTGAATATAGGAGTTAATCTTTGTTTGTTTTGTGTTTGAATGTAGGAGTTAATCTTTGTTTGTTTTGTGTTTGATTATAGAATTTAATCTTTGTTTGTTTTGTGTTTGAATATAGGAGTTAATCTTTGTTTGTTTTGTGTTTGAATATAGGAGTTAATCTTTGTTTGTTTTGTGTTTGAATACAGGAGTTAATCTTTGTTTGTTTTGTGTTTGAATATAGGAGTTAATCTTTGTTTGTTTTGTGTTTGAATATAGGAGTTAATCTTTGTTTGTTTTGTGTTGGAATAAAGGAGTTAATCTTTGTTTTGTGTTTGAATATAGGAGTTAATCTTTGTTTGTTTTGTGTTTGAATATAGGAGTTAATCTTTGATTGTTTTGTGTTTGAATATAGAATTTAATCTTCCTTTGTTTTGTGTTTGAATACAGGAGTTAATCTTTGTTTGTTTTGTGTTTGAATATAGGAGTTAATCTTTGTTTGTTTTTTGTTTGAATATAGGAGTTAATCTTTGTTTGTTTTATGTTTGAATATTGGAGTTAATCTTTGTTTGTTTTTTTGTTTGAATATAGGAGTTAATCTTTGTTTGTTTTGTGTTTGAATATAGGAGTTAATCTTTGTTTGTTTTTTTGTTTGAATATAGGAGTTAATCTTTGTTTGTTTTGTGTTTGAATATAGGAGTTAATCTTTGTTATTTACGAAATGTAAAGATTTCGTAAGTATATTGATGACTTCCGTCCTTTGTTTGTGTGTTTGTTTGTGTGTGTGTGTGTGTGTGTGTGTGTGTGTGTGTGTGTTTGTGTGTGTGTGTGTGTGTGTGTGTGTGTGTGTGTGTGTGTGTGTGTGTGTGTGTGTGTGTGTTTGTGTGTTTGTTTGTAGGCACGATAACTCGAGAACGGAAGAAGCTACCAATGTCAAATTACACCACGTGATTCAGGAGGGTGATGGCTTGTGCTGATTAGATTTTGGTCAAATCGGTCAAAGGTCAAGGTCACAGTGAGGTCAAATATTCGATTTTTGATGGTTTGGTACAGATAACTTCAACAGAAGAAGCTACCAATATCAAATTACACCACATGATTCAGGAGGGTGATGGCTAGCGCTGATGAGATTTTGGTCAAAATTGGACAAAGGTCAAGGTCACAGTGAGGTCAAACATAATTCCGTAAATTCATGTGGAGAAATGGAGTATTTTTGCTTTAGTCGATGTTACAAGTTCGTTTTAACTTTGATTTTAATTTTGTCTTCGGTTTTTGCGATCGCTTAGGATGCTTAACACTCGGTTGTCGAAATTCTGGTAAAAATTGGATGTTTTGGAGACGTTTTAAAATTGTATAAAAAATTTTCACTCGCCGCGTCACGGGTCATCACGTGGTGCAGCGCGCTCGAGCAGAGGCGGCGTTAAGTCACGTAATGGTTTTCCGTGTGCGCGTTGACGGTGTTTTCGATAAAGATGGTGTTTAAGAGTCATTTTTATCCCAATAAAGGTTATCCTCGCATGCCTGACTCGCTAAGCCGTTGGATTGAGTAAAGATTGTTGGTGGATGGCCGAATATTACGGTTTTGTGACTTTGATAAAATAATATTAAATAATTGCGTGGAGAAATGCAGATTTCTGCTTCGGTCAACGAAACGATTTTTAATGGTTTGGTACAGAATCATCATAGAAACTTCTGGTTTGCGTCGCTACCTTCTCCAGAGACAGCTTTCATTCGACAATGTCAGAGGTCAAGTTGACAATTTCGTAAGTACCAGTCTATGACTGCTTGTTTGTTTTGTGTTTGAATATAGGAGTTAATCTTTGTTTGTTTTGTGTCTGAATATAGTAGTTAATTTTTGTTTGCTTTGTGTTTGAATATAGGAGTTAATCTTTGTTTGTTTTGTGTTTGAATATAGGAGTTAATTTTTGTTTGTTTTGTGTTTGAATATAGGAGTTAATCTTTGTTTGTTTTGTGTTTGAATATATGAGTTAATCTTTGTTTGTTTTTTGTTTGAATATAGGAGTTAATCTTTGTTTGTTTAGTTCTTGAATACAGGAGTTACTCTGTGATTGTTTAGTTCTTGAATACAGGACTTAATCTTTGATCGTTTAGTTGTTCAATACAGGAGTTAATCTTTGATCGTTTCGTTCTTGAATATGAGTTAATCTTTGATAGTTTAGTTCTTGAATATGAGTTAATCTTTGATCGTTTTGTGCTTGAATATAGGAGTTAATCTTTGATCGTTTAGTTCTTGAATATGAGTTAATCTTTGAGCGTTTTGTGCTTGAATACAGGAGTTAATCTTTGATCATTTAGTTCTTGAATACAGGAGTTAATCTTTGATTGTTTAGTGCTTCCCATCTGTGGGATACCTTGTTATTGTTCATGTTCATCGATAGAACACCGAATTCATGTTCATGTTCATCGATAGAACACTGAGTTAATGTTCATGTTCATCGATAGAACACCGAGTTAATGTTCATGTTCATCGTTGGGATACCGAGTTAATGTTCATGTTCATCGATAGAACACCGAGTTAATGTTCATGTTCATCGATAGAACACCGAGTTAATGTTCATGTTCATCGATAGAACACCGAGTTAATTTTCATGTTCATCGATGGGATACCGAGTTAATGTTCATGGTTATCGGTGGGATACCGAGTTAATGTTCATGTTCATCGATGGGATACCGAGTTAATGTTCATGTTCATCGATGGGATACTGAGTTATTGTTCATGTTCATCGATGGGATACTGAGTTAATGTTCATGTTCATCGATAGAACACCGAGTTAATTTTCATGTTCATCGGTGGGATACTGAGTTAATGTTCATGTTCATCGATAGAACACCGAGTTAATTTTCATGTTCATCGATGGGATACCGAGTTAATGTTCATGGTTATCGGTGGGATACTGAGTTAATGTTCATGTTCATCGTTGGGATACCGAGTTAATGTTCATGTTCATCGATAGAACACCGAGTTAATGTTCATGTTCATCGATAGAACACCGAGTTAATTTTCATGTTCATCGATGGGATACCGAGTTAATGTTCATGGTTATCGGTGGGATACCGAGTTAATGTTCATGTTCATCGATGGGATACCGAGTTAATGTTCATGTTCATCGATGGGATACTGAGTTATTGTTCATGTTCATCGATGGGATACTGAGTTAATATTCATGTTCATCGATGGGACACTGAGTTAATGTTCATGTTCATCGATAGAACACCGAGTTAATTTTCATGTTCATCGATGGGATACCGAGTTAATGTTCACGGTTATCGGTGGGATACCGAGTTAATGTTCATGGTTATCGGTGGGATACCGAGTTAATGTTCATGGTTATCGGTGGGATACCGAGTTATTATTCATGTTCATAGATGGGATACTGAGTTATTTTTCATGTTCATCGATGGGATACCGAGTTAATATTCATGTTCATCGATTGTATACTGAGTAATTCTTCATGCTATATGCTCATGGAATAACAAGTTAAGCTTCAGATTTTTAGCAGCATCTCGCATAGTGAACGCTGCTCTAAGAACACTCGGCGTCGTTCTTCTTCTTCTTCTAGTGAAGACAAAACCTTTATATTAGGACTCGGCTCTTTAATGGCATGATCCGGATCTCCTTCAATACTAAGCACCTGTACACATCGTCGCATTGAGGGTGCCTTTTGAGAGCGTCTATCATGAACTTTTAAATATATTCGGACATTTGCTTTAAAGTTTCCAAAAGTTCATGTTACTATTTAAAGATTATTCCATTTAATGTATTGTAAATTCGTCAATATATTATTTATTTCGTAAATACGTAAATACACTATGACGGGTCTCGCTATTGGCTTAATCAAGGCACGTGACGAAATATCGGAAGTTGTTTTTTTTATCTCATTTATTTCTTTTTTAAACCGACAAAACATTTAGGACGCTGCTCTTGGACACATTTGTCCTTGTTTTTGATGGAATAGCAAGTTGATCTTCATGTTCCCTCATGGAATTGGCATGCAGACTTATTCCTCATGTTTAACGATGGAACTGATAAACACCTCACAGCGGATTCCCTGCTAACTTCTGTCAAAGCTTCCTGATAACTGAAATTGTGAATAAACATATGCAGTAACGAAACATGCATGGTGAAACCAGTGACCTAATTCTTTATAAAGGCTGATATTTATGAGAGGGGGACAGGGATGAGGAGGGATGAATACATCTTTTTGTTGCGACGGTTTTAGGACACACCAGAAAAGCCCCTCCTGTGCATGTGACAATTAGAAAGAAAGGAAATGAGCATTACATGATGACATTTTACACAAGCATGATAACATTTATACTATAAGCGAAAGGGCCCTCATAACACAACAGTCAAACATTGTAGAGCTTCCCAGTCACATTCAGCAAATTCACCAAAACGCTGTATCATTGGAGTTCTTGAGAAGCTTTTACAATGCCCTGTAGTTGGAAATGTGGAATTAAAATTAAATTTGAGAAACACACTCATACATGTAAATGCAAAGACACACACCATGTATTCAGTTAACATAAATGAACTAAAGCAGCACTCGGAAGAATGCATACCTTTGCAAGGCTGAACATTTTACATTTTGTATCAGACTGACAGGCCAGATCTGCATCCAGACCTCAAACAAAAACTAGTCAGCTTGGTCTTTTCACCTTCCCAACTCATACACCAAGTTTCGTATGAATCTGTACACAGAATTTTGAGATATTATGCTATATATCGATTTTGGCCGTATCTCTCAATGGTGAAGAAACACTTAAAAAAAATTCTAGTCTACAGATCTGAATCTTCACCAAAATCAAGTCGATTCGTCATTTTCATACACCCAACCTGTTCACAAAGTTTCATCTGAATCCGTACAAAACTTTTTGAGATACCCTGCTCACAGACAGACAAATGGGGTGAAAACATATCCTCCGTCCACTTTCGGTAGCGGAACGCATCATTCCTCATGCAGAGTACAACCTGAAGAGATACGATTCATTCATGGCCCTTTTCTGAAAGTCTTTGGTGCTTTCTGTGAAATATTTTGTGCCTTTTACAGGCAAGGTAGAAAATGATGTGAAATGTTTGAACAACTCTCCATAAAGAAACTCAATTCCCTCCTATGGCTTTTCCCACCATTGGTTTCAAAAGCCCCAGGGTTTCTCTGATATGGTCCTTGACTTCCAATAAGAAGATGCTCCAGCTTGATAGAATAATACACAGATGTTATCTTCAGCGAACAACGAATGATCCTTGGGACATTCTGTGATGCACTGGTTTGAACAATGCGATTGAAAGCTGTAAATAAGGTCAGGTGTTATTTAACTACAGAAGTCAAATAAGGTGGAGGAGTGAAATGGCAGTTGCAGACCTTCGCCAGGACTTTTGTGTGGTTTTATAAGACATACTTCATCGACATACTCACATTCTAATTGTGCATACTTTATAGCTCGGTACTCTGTTGAAAAAGGATAACGAGTAAAACTGGCTATGACCAGGTTGTGTTTTTGGCTTGTGCCAGCATATTATGTGCGGACAGACTGAGAGATGACAAACAAATGAAAAATCACTCATAGAGCGACACTTGGCAAAAACAGAACAAAGTAGAATGGCACTCAGTAGAGCAAATATCTCTAACAAGCTGAACAGTTTACGTTTTACATCCCACTGATGGGCTGGATCTGACCTGACCAACTCATCAAATCGGCTTCTTCTGGTCACCGAATCAACTCATTTTCCTTGTTGTGTCATAACTCGTTCACAACTTTTTGAAATATATATATATATATATATATATATATATATATATATAAATATATATATATATATATATATATATATATATATATATTGGCCCTATCTCTCAATTTTAGAAATGATGCCTATGTTGACCTTTTGATAGTAAAAGTAATTGGTGGTTGAAGTAATTGACCTGATATGCAAATCATGTTCAAATTTCAAGTCAATGGAATGAAAATTGACAATTTTAGAAATTTGGCCTATGTTGACCTTTTGGCCTGAGTTGACCTCAAAAACAATTTGTTGAATTCAGTGACCTCATATGCAAATCATGTTCAAATTTCAAGTCAATCGGATGAAAATTGAGGATTTTAGAAATTGCACCTAAGTTGTTGACCTTTGCCCGATGTTGACGTTTTTGGCCGATGTTGACCTCATAAATAGTTGGTGATTGAATTAACTGAGCTGATATGCAAATCTTCAAATTTCAAGTCAATCGGATGGAAATTGCCAATTTTAGAAATTTGGCCAATGTTGACCTCAAACATAGATGGTGGTTGAATTTAGTGACCTGATATGCGAATCTTCTTCAAGTTTGAAGTCGATCGGATGAAAATTGAGGGTTTTTTGAAATTTAAAAAAGTTGTTGACCTTTGGCTCAAATGATGAGGTTTTGATCTCAAAAAATAAATAGGATTCTGTCGGCCCACCAACTTCATCATTTGGTGAAGTTTTGTGAAGATCGGTTTAAAATTGTGACCTGTAGGCGATTAAAGGTGAGCGGACAAACGGAAGCGATCAACATACTTGTCAAAATATTTTTTTCTTGCCAAGTAACAAACAGACCCATATGTTATATACTCCTCTCCTCTGGCAAGGGAATAGGCAGACCAAAGTCGTGGACACACCACCACCAAGTGGCTTGGCGACACGAATGAAGGACGGTGGAAGTTCCACAAATGAGAAAAGACTTGGGGGAGGAAGCCACGTCCTAGTTTCTGGAATAGCATGTGTGAACCAATTTGAATGGGAGGGGGGTGGTAATGACGGACAAAGGGAAGAGAGGCCAGAAATGAAGTGATTATAAAACTGAGATGCCATCAACCTGGCTGTGGTGGGTGAGAAGCAAGTGATATGAAACATGACTGGCTGTGAGAGATAGGCCTTGAAACTCCAGGGATTCTCCCTTTTCCAGTGATTGGCTAGGGAAGTAAACATAGGGGGTTCGACAGCCCATCCTTATGGAGCCAGCATAACCATTGTTGCTGTAACTATATGTTCACTCACAACTAATCTGTTCATATATTCGTCTCTGGATTTAAAAAATGGCCAAATTATTCCACCACTGGCATTTAAACTTCCAGGATTGGGATCCACCATTGTCATTGTTTCTGCTTTTTTCTTCTGCAACGAGCATCATCTTCTTTTATTTCTTCTCCTTCATCCACATCTCGCAATTCTTCAAGCCTTCATCAAAACAGAGGTTCAAAATGGTCTCATTATTTTTGTAAACCAGTGAAGTAGTATTCGTCACGCTATGCCTATTAACAAGGCGGCTCATTTGTAAAGCAGGTTCGGTGATGGACCTTCGATTGAAGACCTGATAATACTCTGGTTGACTGAACACCACGGGATCTGCAAATTGCATTGCAGTGTTCGGTGTTCCTCGTTACACCATTATAAAGTATAAAATGATAACTCATTGTTTAATTCCAGTTTGAAAATGGACGGTATGATCTCTCAATTAATTTCGAGCATAACGTGATGTAACCTTGCTACGGAGAGTAGGACATAGGACAAAGGTTGAGGCAAATTGGAGGCACTAGAGCCTGACGGCTTGCTGGAGGTGGAGATTTTCATGAAATGTGGCTCGAGGCGACTAAAACGATGGCAGCTGTGAAAGGGGGGAGGGGGGGCTGTCTACACACTTGTATCCAAATCTCTTAAGGATGCCGATTTGGATTCTGACTTTGGTTGGTTTTCCACATTGTATCACATGGCTAAGTTGTAGAGCCAAACTTTTAAGTAATTTCAAGAGCAGTGTACGTTATTGTGTTTAAAGTCAATGATTTGATACCAAAACAATTAAATATTGGAATCTCTCATGATGAAGCTGAGTCGATGGGACTATCGCAGATAGGTCGGTGGTCTCTATCTTCTACGGTTATACCACCTTTCTGGAGAAACTCCCAAAATCCAGGATCACTGCACACCTCCACTCATTTGTTCCTCTTTTTTTTCTTGCATATGGAATCAACTTCCACATTCCCTTCATTCTCATTCTTTCCTCAAGATTTTCAAGACAGCTGTTCACCACCATCTCAGATCACCCACCCATCCAAAACCATGATATTGTGACCAATCTGGGAACCGAGACCCCAGGGCAATGGCACACATCATACAGCACTGGTTCATGAGTCAGATATTTCATTTTTACATGGTCCCCATAGGGTCCTCCCATTGTGTCTAATGTGTTACAAAGGGAATATGCATTGTGAGTGATTAGTTCTGTTTTCCCCTATTCTTTCCTCATATTCTCTGTACACGATCTTCTACTCACATGACCGAACACTCGCTGCTAGCAGCCTAACTTGCATGTGCATGACAAAGCCCCGTTTGAATCTGCACGCCTAAACCAAACTGCCATTTCAACCACAATAGCCTTCTTCACTACATTTCTCCCACATGTCAGAGATAACCATCCTGCCTGCTTCAGACCCACACCGGACTTTATTTCCATTCAACACCACCATTCAAGCTCACCTTCCAACCTTCTTCCATCGTCCAAATTGCTATTACCCAACAACGACACTTTGACTCCACAACCACACCAACATCATATGCCTCACCACTGCAAACCACTTTCCTACTCCTCAGGATCATCATCTCACCTTGCCCATGGATACCTTCGGTGCACGCTCATATCCAAGCCTGGCAACGCCACAAACAAAGCCTTTACACCAAGGTGCAAATGTGCGCTTACCGTTGCATTACATTCCTCTATCAGCAGTGACCGCCTTGCTATCCAGCAAGACATCTGCACCCTTACTGGGCGTTCGAGCAACAGATGGGGCCACCACACTTCGGCCTCATGTTGAGTTGGGAGCTTATGTGCATGGCATGTTCAGAGGACAAGTGGAAGCGATTCCAAATCAGAAACCTCACGGGGAGGGTGACGTCACCCCAAAGCACATCTCAACCAATGCGCACGACACACTCGGAAGAAAGAGGGTGGCACATGACCTGTGCTCCCGGGAACCGCACCTACACGAGGTGGAGATTCACCTTTGACAACCGTCAAACTCCACCCCTCTGTAGGCCCTTAATTATCGGAGCTAGTCGCTGAAGAAAAGAGCTCATGTGGTGGTTGTTGAGTTGTTGATCGACGGAGTTGATTGATGGAGTTGGTGATTGCTGCAAAAGTTGTTGAAGCTGAAGGGTTAGGAATGGAATGCCGAGGAAGCGAGCGGACGAAGCGCCATCCAATAGGAGCGCAGTTTTTGGAGAGTGGCAAAATCAACAATCACACACGATAGGAAATTCTAATTCTGATGTGTTCTTTCTCACTTTTTTCTGACTTGTCTACTGTGGACGCACAAAGAGCCATCAGTGAGGGCAAAGCCCAAACAACCATTCTTTTTGGAGTGATCACCGACTCACACCCTGTCTTTCTCACTCGAAGCACCGACACCGCACCCCACCCACTCCTCTTCACCACACACCCACACATCCTCTTTGCTGTTCATTTCCCCCCACCCTAGTCTTCCCTACACTTTGAACTCGCATGTGCCCACGTGTTTGTGCTGGGTAAGCCAGAGGTTGCCAATGCCTCAGCTTTTCTTATCTCTCTTGCTCATCTACCCGTCCACAGAATGATTCTGTTGGCGTCTGTCATGTTAATCTAAGTATGACTGTCTAAGATAAATAGTTTGGGTCAGTTCTGCTCTTTATCCCTTGATTGCATGATTCTGTGTCACTGTATGTCTTTTGTTGCACCAAATGAATACTGTATGTCCCTGCTGTAGGAATATCCCTGCGAATAAACCCTTCATCTACATTGTGCCCCATGCTTTTCCTCATGCTTCCTTGTAAATAAACCCATGTTAATTGTTCAGTTCAACCTGTTCGTAGTGTCCTTTCCTCTATTGGTCCAGCACAGTCCACATTATTGGTAGACGGGAAGTTTTACCCCATGTGATTTGCTCTCCTTAGCCAGTGTGCACTCACTGTTTGGCTTGGCAATAGTCCAGGTGCATGCTGAGGGCACGGACCTCAATTGATCGAGTCAGCTCTTCAGGTAAACAGTATCAGATGGGGAACCCTGTGAGAGTTGACAAGTTAATTGACATTCATAGTTCCCTCTGGGTGCAGAGTTATCTGCAGCATGTCAGCCTACAGGGCTGGGCATTCAGGAGGAACCAAAACTGGTAATCCCCGAACTCCGAGTCCACTAAAATATTTTATACCTCCTTAAACCTCTGCCCTACTCACCCTCATGTATCCAGTTTTTCCTTCCTGATAGTATCCATGTTGTCCACCACCTGCATCCTTTCCTACCCCTCATTACTCCCCATTGTTTGTTCAAGTAGCCCTCTATCTTTCAACTCTGCTATTGATGTTTACTCAACTCCCCCCCCCCCCACCTCCCCTACTATTCCTTTCCATTGTATCCTGATACTTTCAGAGTTCTAGCCCTTCCAAGAGCCTTGATGCTGTATACAAAAAAACACAACAATAATAAAATGTATGGACCAGTTTTGTTTGGAGGACCTTAACCTCACTTGCTGAATTGCCCTTTGTCCCCTTACTATTTGTCTTTGAGCAGGTCTAGCGTAACCCAGAGATGTTGGGGACAGATGAAGAAAGAGGTCCATCTAATACCTTCAATCCTAACCCTGACGGTCCAAAAAGCAGCACATCATCTTGTATGCTTGACAGTGATGGCTCTGCCAGCCACCTTCATCATGATATGGCACATCCGGTCACGTTCTCAGAGGACTGTGCTCCAACCGATGGGCATAGAGGATCTTGCCGACAGAAAGCAAGCATCGTGTCATGGCGTGAAGGTGGTGAGGCATGGCATGGAGGAAATACCACCTTGATGGGTGCCCGAGGCAGCGTGACCATATTATCGAACATCATGACTCGTAAGATGGTGAGATGATGGATGACGTGTAATGCACCATACTCAATATTCATTACAGCTGTGAATTCTAAAGTGTGTGTGTGTGTGTGTGTGTGTGTGTGTGTGTGTGTGTGTGTGTGTGTGTGTGTGTGTGTGTGTGTGTGTGTGTGTGTGTGTGTGTGTGTGTGTGTGTGTGTGTGTGTGTGAAGGGCTAGCAGACTTCCTTATCCAATTGCATTTCTGATCTGTTTTGCAGCAAAATGTTTTTTGTTGTTGTGACTCTTCCAACACAATATATATGGGGCTGGGGGTTTGGTTTACCTGGAGTTTACCCCAGGTGTAAGTGGCAAGTGTTGTTTGGGGCGGTCTCGTCTTCATACATGACACGACCACTGACGATTCTTCATTTTTATTCCCCTGCTATTGGTTCTCATTCATCAGGGAAGCGATTTTTTTTTTGAGGTTGCTGTTGTTGTCTTGCATGCAGCCTGTGGCCGCTGGTTGCATCATTTTCTGAAAGCGTGGCTGTGCCGCTGAGGCAGTGCCCATTTCCAGTAAGCTGGTACTCATTTTGCCAACCTCATAAGGATGATAGGCTAAGTCAACCCACATGTTATTTCAACGACACGAGAGGGCTTCAAACTCAAAACCCTAATAACTTAGGCCAGCCACCTTAACCGTGAAGCCAACAGCAAACTTTTTTGAGGTTGTCATATTGTTATAAATACAGAAAAGTCCAATAGATGCTCGATATTCAATAAACACAAAACACCATAACCTTTTTGTGTTTTGGGTGTATTGAATTCCTAACATCTATTTGGCAGTTCTGTATTTATAAATAATATTTCAACGACACGAGAGGGCTTCAAACTCAAAACCCTAAGAACTTACGCCAGCCACCTTAACCGTGAAGCCAACAGCAAACTTTTTGAGGTTGTCATATTGTTATAAATGCAGAAAAGTCCAATAGATGCTCGATATTCAATAAACACAAAACACCATAACCTTTTTGTGTTTTGGGTGTATTGAATTCCTAACATCTATTTGGCAGTTCTGTATTTATAAATAATATCACTGATCGAAATGCCCAAGTTACCGCATTAAAAGAGTCACTGTTGCCATCCCACCGGCATCTCTATGTACCACCACTCTAAACAATTATTAAAAATCAATTTGCTTTTAGTCATTCAACAGAACCATGACAACATGATCATTGGGCAGGAATAGTTTTATGGAATCAATGACATGGAAACCTAAAAAAAAATAATAAACAAACATTTGATATCACATCTGTCGTCCAAATGAATTGCAGTCATTTTTGATGCTTCAGGTAAGCGAGTGAAAAGTAAGCTTATTTAGACAATGGCGTTTCTACACTGCAACATGCTTGCACACCATCGAAGAGGCAATCAGGCTGCATTGACTTATGAACGAGAAGATTCTATTGGCTGAATCATTGTCACAAAATGCGTAAGTATGGGAAGTGGTGGATGAGGACACTGTGGTCGTATAACACTGTCCACAACGCATCCTCCGAGCATGTCAGAGTGCCTGGCTAATGAAGGTCTTTTGTACAAGTGTGACATGAAATGTTTGTTTATTCCAAACAGAGAATAGCTCTCCTCATTAGATTCTTTGATCTCCAAGTAATGATCGCAGTGGTGCATCGCAAGTCACGGACCTCAGCACCACTTGTAACGATGTCACTGCTTGAAACAGGAGTCGGACCAGGAGCTGTCACAGATCTTGTAGTTGTTTGATCTTGCTCAAGTCGACAAAGACAATATGACTATGATAAGACACCACAGCAAATGATTCGCAAATATATAAAGCTTTCCGAATTTAAATTAAAAAAAAAAACCCAAAATACCTTGTACATGGATGGTCCTCACTGCTGGACTTTTTGAGATCACAACAGGATTACCTGGATGGACACATCCCCTAAGTTGAACTTCTGGTGGTGGGGCAGATCGACGTCTTGGATTACAAATACAAACCCAATAAAGAAGGATGTGGGAAGAGACTCGGGAGGAGGCTTCAGAGCACTTCCTCCACACCATGTCTGACAAACTAAGGCCTGCACAATATTCACGTGAGATGGCTGTTTAAAACATTTCCACATCAACACATCAGGTTGGAGAACCTTCAATGTCATACCATATTTATTTTTGTACAATTTGTTCTCCATTTTATTTCAAAATACTGGAATTTCATCTTCAGCTCACTTCACAAATATGGAGTAATAAATAAATAAAATTTCCCAAGGGCTTCCACCAACTTCATTGATCATTCCCAGTCGGGGTTACCTGCTGGGACTGCAGAAGGATTGACCATTTTTCATCTTTTAGCAGGATTACCAGGGTCTCTACTTTCTAACTCAGGGAGGGTGGACGGGTGGATTCGAGGGTCTTTTGTCATGTATTGCAAGAAAAAAATAATTAAGAAAAAAGTAAAAAGATACTTCCTTGTCCAAATTCAAGTACAACCAGAAAGCATCTCAAAATGTAAATCCCGTCCGCATCTGCTTTGCACTCAAACTAAACTGAAAAAAAACAATAGCTCAAAAAAATTGTAAAGTTTATCAATTTTTGTTCTCCACATTCTCAAAATAAAGGTTTGAAAATTTTATGAAAAAAAAATCTCAAATGATAAATAAACACGGAAGCAATTACAAAACATGGCCATCTCGCGATGCTCAGCAACGGGATAATAATATAAGGCCTATTTGTACTCACTGTGACTTTATCCTTTGACATTTTGACTCAATTATTACTTATTTCTCCATATTCTCATAACAACGGTTCGTTGAAAATTACATGACAAAAGCTCAAATGCTAAAAACGTTTCAGCCTGGAGACACACACACACACACACACACACACACACACACACACACACACACACACACACACACACACACACACACACACACACACACACACACACACACACACACACACACACACACACACCTTTGCAAAACCCCCATCTCCTGCTGCACGGCAGATGGGTAATCATACAAAAATTACTTTCGATTTCATTATAATGTGGGTATTTTATACCATTTTTCAAGGGAAGTAATTCTGATTCTTTTCGAACTGTTATTTATTTTCAGAGTGATGTAGGAGATGAGAACCAAGCAAGAGGGAACTGGTCCAACAAGATGGATTTCATCTTGTCCATGGTGGGCTATGCAGTAGGACTGGGGAACGTTTGGAGGTTTCCTTACCTAGCTTTTCGCAATGGGGGAGGTCAGTATCTCCACTCGACCCCTTTTCCTTAACTTACATTCTTGACTTTCCATCCCCATTATGTCTTGTTTTTTCTTTCTTTTATTTCATTACATTAGTACTAACCTAATCAACCTCACCACCCAGCACTAAACCCTTATTCAGGATTTCGGATGGTCCACAAGTAGCGCACTTGCACTTGAGATGTTTCGTGTGGATTCGATTTTCACCCCAACTTTGAACTGTCAGAGTTGTGCATCACAAGTTGGGCAATGCATCAAAATGTACTCCATCCTTTGGATAGGACATGATGCGGTCTCTCCAAGTATTGGTGTTGATTGCTGGTGAATGCTAAATATCTCTTGGTCTCTTCCAATGAACAGAAGACAAGCAATCACCGGTATCCTGAGCAATTTCCAAATTCCTGCCATCATCAGTTCCAATGGAACGTTACAGGCCTGTTCATGTAGTTCCTGATAGATTTGGGTAAATCGTACCAAACTTATGATCGACTGACCCCTGCATACCATTGGACATGCAGTTATGAAGAAGAAGAGTCTGGTTTTTCAACGTATAAAATATGGTATATTATTCATTCACTGTTGAGAAGGCTTAGTCAACTGAGACTGCACTTTCACTTGGCTTGGAAAGAGAATGATGTCCATGACAAAAAATACTTCTGCGTGTGTGTGTGTGTGTGTGTGTGTGTGTGTGTGTGTGTGTGTGTGTGTGTATGTATGTATGTACAGTGGGGAGAACAGGTATTTGATACACTGCCGATTTTGCAGGTTTTCCCACTTACAAAGCACGTAGAGGTCTGTAGTTTTCATCATAGGTACACTTCAACTGTGAAAGACGGAATCTAAAACAAAAATCCTGAAAATCACATTGTATGATTTTTAAATAATTAATTTGCATTTTATTGCATGAAATAAGTATTTGATACATCAGAAAAGCAGAACTTAATATTTGGTACAGAAATCTTTGTTTGCAATTACAGAGATCAGACGTTTCCTGTAGTTCTTAACCATGTTTGCACAGACTGCAGCAGGGATTTTGGCCCACTCCTCCATACAGATCTTCTCCAGATCCTTCAGGTTTCGGGGCTCTCGCTGGGCAACACAGACTTTCAGCTCCCTCCAAAGATTTTCTATTGGGTTCAGGTCTGGAGAATGGCTAGGCCACTCCAGGACCTTGAGATGCTTCTTACGGAGCCACTCCTTAGTTGCCCTGGCTGTGTGTTTCGGGTCGTTGTCATGCTGGAAGACCCAGCCACGCCCCATCTTCAAAGCTCTTGTTGAGGGAAGGAGGTTGTTCGCCAAGATCTCGTGATACATGGCCCCATCCATCCTCCCCTCAATACGGTGCAGTCGTCCTGTCCCCTTTGCAGAAAAGCATCCCCAAAGAATGATGTTTCCACCTCCATGCTTCACGGTTGGGATGGTGTTCTTGGGGTTGTACTCATCCTTCTTCTTCCTCCAAACACGGCGAGTGGAGTTTAAACCAAAAAGCTCTATTTTGGTCTCATCAGACCACATGACCTTCTCCCATTCCTCTTCTGGATCATCCAGATGGTCATTGGCAAACTACAGACGGGCCTGGACATGCGCTGGCTTGAGCAGAAGGACCTTGCGTGCGCTGCAGGATTTTAATCCATGACGGCGTAGTGTGTTACTTCTGGTTTTCTTTGATACTGTGGTCCCAGCTCTCTTCAGGTCATTGACCAGGTCCTGCCATGTAGTTCTGGGCTGATCCCTCACCTTTCTCATGACCATTGAGGCTCCACGAGGTGAAATCTTGCATGGAGCCCCAGACCGAGGGAGATTGACTGTTATCTTGAACTTCTTCCATTTTCTAATAATTGCGCCAACAGTAGTTGCCTTCTCACCAAGCTGCTTGCCTATTGTCCTGTAGCCCATCCCAGCCTTGTGCAAGTCTACAATTTTGTCCCTGATGTCCTTAGACAGCTCTCTGGTCTTGCCCATTGTGGAGAGGTTGGACTCTGATTGATTGAGTGTGGACAGCTGTCTTTTATGCAGATAACGAGTTCAAACAGGTGCAGTTAATACAGGTAATGAGTGGAGAATGGGAGGGCTTCTTAAAGACAAAACTAACAGGTCTGTGAGAGCCGGAATTCTTAATGGTTTGTAGGTGATCAAATACTTATTTCATGCAATAAAATCCAAATTAATTATTTAAAAATCATACAATGTGATTTTCAGGATTTTTGTTTAAGATTCCGTCTTTCACAGTTGAAGTGTACCTATAATAAAAATTACAGACCTCTACGTGCTTTGTAAGTGGGAAAACCTGCAAAATCGGCAGTGTATCAAATACTTGTTCTCCCCACTGTATATGTGTATATATATATATATATATATATATATATATATATATATATATATATATATATATATATATATATACATATACATATATATATATATATATATATATATATATATATATATATATATATATATATATATATATATTTTGGGAAACACCAAAACAGAGAGAGGGAACTACAAAACGAACTGAGGATGTAAAGAGAGAAAAGAAAGAATGGAGAATGAAACGTGAAGGAACCACACTGTGCAGATCGAACAGTCAGAAGCCAAAGCAAGGTTAGAGTGTGAGGAGGTGAGAGAGGAATTAAAAAAAAAAGCTTCTGAGTTATGGAAACACCAAAACAAAGAGATGGGATTACAAAACGAGCTGATGATGTTGAGAGAGGAAAGAAAGAGAATGGAGAATGAAATGTTAAGGAACCACACTGTGCAGATCGAGCAGTTAGAAGCAGAAGCAAGATTAAAGAATGAGATGCAAGAAAGAATAGTGAAAGAAGAACGAAGAACGAAGAAGAACGAAGAAACAGGAAAGGGAGATCAGCCAATTGAAGGAAACAATGAGAATGGAGAATGAGGAACAAGAGAGACAGTGGAATAGAAAACACAGAGCATGGATTTAAAATTGAACAACAAAAGGAAAAAGCAAGGTTGGAGTACGTGGAGATGGTGAAAGGACAAGGAATGAAACAAGAAAAGGAAATCAACAAAATGAAGGAAACGACAAGATTGGAGAAGGAAGAACAAGCGAGACAGTGGGATAAGAAACAAAAATAACAAGGAATGAAGCAGGAAAAGGAAATCAACAAAATGAAGGAAACAATGAGATTGGAGAATGAAGAACATGAGAGATGGTGGGATAGAAAACACAAAGAAAACGAGTTTGAAGTTAACCAACTCAAGGAGAGAGCAAAATTTGAGTCCACAGAGATGGAAAAGCTCCGGAAAGATAACGAACAGCTAAGGGGGCTCGGAGAGGAAGAACGACTCAAAAGGAGCCAGAAAGTAGAACAGCACAATAAGGTGGGATGTTTGGTAGCACAACAAGGAGTAATGTTAGTGGTGCAGGACTTGATTGACACCACTCGTCGGATGAAACAACAATTAGGGCAAACCCTGATAAAGGAGACACAAATAAAAATGGAGACGAGGGAAATAACAGAGACAACGAAGGAAATAGAAGTATTGCCAGAGACGCGGGAGATAGACCAAGTCGAGACTGAATAAAATAAAATGAAAGAGGAAACAGAGACGAAGATCCAGGAAGAAACGGAGGTAATGAAGGAGGTGACGGAATTAACAGAGAAACAAAGGGAGACGCAGGAATTAAAAGAAATAACAGAGATGCGGGAGATAGAAAAAGTAGAGGAGAGACTACACGATAAAGACGGGGTGAAAGACGAACACACACACATGGGGTTAGCAAGGGACAATGACGGGGAGCTGGTGGAATGTTTGGTGGCCCGGTGCAAGCAGCAGGATAGCCTCCTTCAGGAACGGAGGGAGACGCTATGCTCCCTTGAAGCGGATCACGACCAGGTGGGTCCGGTCGTGCTTAACGAGGTAGAACGGGCGAGTGCTGTGGACAGGTACACGCGAAGCTTGGGGGGTATGGAGGCCCCGGGACCCCTTGTGATAGTACGAATTCCCAGCGTGATTGTCCCGGTATGTGTGTTCACGAGTGTGGCAAATTGCATACTGAGACGCGCGCATAGCGTGGGTGAAAGGCGGTGTGTGAAGGAGACAGCGTGTGTGAGTGAAATGGCGAACATGAGTGAAAAGGTGTGTGTGAGGGAAACACCGAGTGTGGAAGGAATAGTGTGTGTGAGGGAAACAGCGTGTGTGGTTTCAAAATGTGTGAGTGAAATGGCATGTGTGAGAGAGCGGTATGATAGGGAGATGACAGTCGGTATGTGGGAACACGCAACCGCGTGTCATGGTAAGGTGTGTGAGCGTCATGGCATGCCGGAGTGCGTGCGTTGAATGGCGACGACGACGGGACCAGATGAAGGACAAAAGCCGAGTAATGGCCGTAGCTGTTTTGGGGACCGTGTCAGATTCGCAAGGCAGCGCGCACGGGGTCCGTGCTGTGCTACGCACGAGGCTGCTGCGTGCGCGCTTCGCGAGTGAAATCCGGTCCGGAAACGCACGCAGTGTATGTTAGCCGATCCCGCGGACGGACAGAAGCTCGGCTGGGATAGTGAATTTGGACCGGATGGGTTCTCCACGCGAGCGTGTTTGTACAGCTCCGACGAGCAGAGGACATGTGCTTGTGTGGGGAACCCCTCGAAACGCGGGGGCTTGCTTTTGGGATGCGCAGGGTGACGTCGTGGCTGCATGGTTGGAATCCGGCAGGAGGGGAAATCCCTGCCGGATGGTACCGTCCGAGGAGGGACGAGGTGCGCGAAGCGCGAACAGCTGCCATGACATCACGGGGAAGGAGCGCAGGTTGCGAGTTGCCACGCTGGTGCGCATGAAAAAGAAAAAAAAAAGAAAAGAAAAGCAAGCCTCCCCGTTTCGGGTGAACAAGAGCCTAGGCAGGGGTGGAAGACCCCCCCCCCTGCTGGGGCACAGGATGGCACTAGTTAGGGGGAGGGTTACTGATAGTTAGACCGGCTTCATGGGGCAGGGACAAGTCCTCATGGGGCCCATGGGATGGATTAGTTAGAGGGATGTCAGTTTAGATTTAGGATGGAGTATGGGATTTTTGAAGAGACACGTTCAGACTGTGAATGTGTAGAGGGGATGTAGCTTAGCTAAGTACAGTTAAAAGGATGTGCTACTAGTTTAAGGGATGACGAGGGAGCACGAGTTGGATGAGGGATTTAGTGAAGAAGAATGGCAGTGTTCAGCGATGCGAGTTGAGGAGAAGGAAACATGATGAGTGAGTGAGGGCCAGCGGGCCTGAGTGTATGGAGTGAATGTGGTATGCATGGTGCGATGAGTGATTGGGGGGAGGAGTGATTCCCCCTCAAGGGACCCTGGAGTCAGTGTAAAGTGAGTTAGTGGGTTAGTCAAATTGACAAAATGGAGGTCGTTTTGCTGTTGGTGGGAATGTAGGCTCAAAACACGTTTGGAGGGGTGCAGGAGCCCTGTTGACGGGCTGGGAGCATGGCTGCGAACGGTGAGTATCGCTTAGTGGGTACCCCGGGCTCCAGGCTAGTCGGCCGCGGTAGGCCAAGGGCCCAAGGGGGGCCGGGATAGCGTAGTGGGCACGGGTGGGCCCGCATGATGCGGGCCCCGTGGCGCCAATAGCCACGTGGGCAGTGTCGTGGGCATGGGCACCAGGGGAAGGGGCCCATGTTGTCAGCCTGCCACGTGAGCATCGAGGGAGACGAGCCAGGGAGGGCACTCCCCAAATTTTAGGGAGCTGGTAGGCTCGGAGACAGTTGCAGGGCCCGGGGGTGCCATCGTTGGAGAATCGGCAGAGGGTAGTTCCTGCCAAGGGAGCCACGCGTCCCAGCCACGAGACCGTGCGAGGGCACGATGGAAAATTGGAGGGCATGGCCCAAATTTGTGAGGACACAAACACAGGTGATGGGAATCTTGGTTGGTAGAACCAATAGTTTAAGCGACAGGCACTTTTGGAAAGCCCCGGGGTAGTTTAGGAGTAATAAATGTTAGGGTAGATAGGAAAGTGTTCCTCTCTGCACCATCCATCCCTTCGCTCTCGTTGTGGGCCGCTGGACTCACCGTGGTAAAGAAGATCGCTGAGATCTGAGGAGGCCATTCTGAGGCTTCATGGGGCCTCGACACAGGACTCTCCCTTATTCCCCTCCAGGAAGGGAACATAGGGGTTGGGAGTAGGCGAGGATGACGATAGGTTAGCCGGACAGAGACTATAATGGGGGTCATGGAGACGAGTTATAGAAGAAAATAAAATAGTAAATAAAAATAAGATGGGGCTAAATTGGTTGGGGTTTTGCAAATTAAGGGAGTGGGTATGGACAGAGACAGGCAAAGGCGATAGGTTGGGAGGGAGACAATAGGGTAGGTCCGAGCCCGCCTCCAGACCGGTCGGCACCACCACACTCCCTCCACACACCTCCAGAACGAGACAAGAGGCCGGCCAGCTTCACCTGCCGGCCTGTGTTTTGCTACAGCGGGCTGTGCCGGCCTTGCCTTGCCATGCCTTGTCTGCCTGCCTCTGCCTTGACCCCATGCCTGCTAGCCCTTGTTCTTTGCATTTGCCCCATTTCTCCATCCATTACCATGTGCACCAGGATCAGCGCGCAAGCTGCAGGGACTGCCCTGTAGGCAGCCGCACCACGGTACTGCATTGATGCAGCACGTGAACCACTCATTTTTGTTTGCTTGCGCCAGTGCCCATTCAGTGTTCTGCAGGGACTGCCCTGCAGGCAACCGCACACGGGGGCTGCGTTGGTGCAGCCTGTGTGCGGCTTGTGTTCATACCTGCATTTGTTTCATGAGCCAGAGACTGCATTTGGGCAGCCATGGCGCATAGCCGCCGTGTTGGGGTGAGTTGCTTTCAGCAGCTGAAGACATGAAAAGGTTTTGTGACAGACAACGGGGCCTTTTGAACAGGCCCCGAAGACATCCAACCTTCAGCTGCGGGGGCGCTCACCCTCAAAATACTGACATTGCTATGTGCCTTTGTCCCACAGAGTCCATCAGTCCTGAGCCATGGTTAATGTAACATGTATAAGGTTAAGAGTAAATTGTACATGAGTTGCTCCCCCTGCATGTTTGTCGTAGCGCTGGCAATATTAGTTATGTCGTCTGCATGAGTGAGTTTGTTTAGTTCGTTACTCAGCCCGTAGATTATTTACTTTTGGGACACGGATACACAAAATGTCGCACTCAGGGATCCGAAGATAAAATGTACAAGGGGAGAACTTACACATGAAGGCACACGAAAACTTGACGACTCGGGACGAGTCTGTAAAAAGGGGAGGGGGTAGTGTTACGGTTGTGGAAATTTTCAGGACACCATATAGGTCCTTAGATCAGTTATGTTGATAAGTACGTGTTCAGTTTAGATTTCCCCACCGTTGTTTCGCGGAAATTATTCGCGTAACAGGGCTGTGATCTTTGAGATAGTGTTTTTCTTTTGCTGTCTTTATTTTGGACCAACCGCCTCTCAACCACCACAACCACCACCAACCACATCTCAACAACCACAGCCACCTTCTCCACAACTGCCTTCACAACAACTACCTTAACCACAACCGCCCAACCACACCACCATCACGACCACCACAAAACGCCAGCCATGCCACCATTACGACAACCACAACCAGCACCGCATTTCCACCTCAGCACACGGTTGCCAGAAGCCTGGCATTCATCGAGGGAGAA